>NW_024714499.1:0-8596 GCF_018991925.1 Homarus americanus
TGACGGTGTGAGGCTGGTGTGAGGTGAGAGTGCAGGCTGGTAGAGTGTGAGGTGTGGCTGGTGTGAGAGTGTGAGGGTGCAGAGACATGTGAGAGTGTGAAGGTGAGCTGGTGTCGAGGTGTGGGGCTGTGTGAGGCAGGTGTGGGGTGTGGGGCTGGTATGGAGGTAAGGGCTGGTGTGAGACTGTGAAGGTGTGACGCTGGTGTCTGAGTGTGAGGCTGGTGTGAGGGTGTGAGGCAGGTGTGAGGCTGGTGTGAGGAGTGTGGGGGCAGGTATGAGAGTGTGAGGTGTGTTGGTGTGAGGCTGGTGTGAGGGTGAGAGTGTGAGGCTGGTTTGAGAGTGTAAGGGTGAAAGGCTGGTATGGGGAGTGTGAAGGTGTGTGGCTGGTGTGAGGGTGAGAGACTGGTATGAGATTGTGAGGGTGTGAGGGCATAGGTAGTAGGTGGTAGGCAGCTACAACAGTGCCTGGGAACATATTGGAACTGTCTGTTGAGTGGACCCTGGTGTATGGCTCGCAAGTGTGAAAGTAGGATGGTGTCAAGTGAAGCTGGGTGAGTTGGCACATATATCGTCAAGATCTTTATAATCTTTGGTCAATATTGTGTGGATATGAGAGTTGGTGTGAAGTGAGGCTGTTGTAGAATGCAGGCTGGTGTGAGTGTAGAGGCTGGTGTGAGGCAATGGGGCTGTTGTGAGATGTGAGGCTGGTGTGATGAGTGTGGGGCTGTTGTGAGATGTGGGGCTGGTGTGAGTTTGGGGATGGTATGAGGATTTGAGGCTTGTGTGGTGTTTGAGGCTGGTGTGAGTGTGTGGGAGGCTAGTGTGAGTGTAAGGCTGGTGTGAAAGTTAAGACTGTTTGAGGCTGGTGTTTGAGTGTGAGCCTGGTGTGTAAGGGTGTGAGGCTGGTGTGAGGAATAGAGGCCATTGTGAGGTTTAAGCTGGTGTGAGAGTGTGAGAGCTGTTGTGATGAGTGTGAAGCTGGTGTGAGGTGTGAGGCTGGTGTGAGGTGTGAGGGTGTGAACCTGGTGTGAGGTGTGGAGTCAGGTGTGAGGGGTGTGAGGGGTGGTGTGAGTGAGTGAGGCTGGGTGGGATGTGAGGTGTGAGCTGGTGTGAGTGTAGGTGTGGTGTGAGAGTGTAAGCTGGTGTGAGGCTGTTGTGATAGTGTGAGGCTGGTGTGAGAGTGTGAGGCTGGTGTGAGAGTGTAAGCTGGTGTGAGGGTGTGTGGCCGGTGTGAGGTTTGAGGCTGTTGTGATAGTGTGAGGCTGGTGTAGGTGTGAGGCAGGTGTGAGAGTTTGAGGCTGGTGTTAGAGTGTGAGGCTGTTGTGATAGTGTGAAGCTGGTTTGAGAGTGTGAGTGTGGTGTGAGAGTGTGATGCTGCTGTGAGCTGGTGTGAGAGTGTGAGGCAGTTGTGAGGGTGTTAGGCTGGTGTGAGAGTGTGAGGCTGGTGTTAGTGTGGAAGCTGTTGTGAGAGTGTGAGGCTGGTGTGATAGGGTGAGGCTGGTGTGAGAGTGTGAGGCTGTTGTGATAGTGTGAGAGGTTGGTGTGAGTGTGGGAGGCTGTTGTGAGAATGTGAGGCTGGTGTGAGAGTGTGAGGCTGGTGTGAGGCGTGAGGCTGTTGTGAGATGTGAGGCTGGTGTGATAGTGTGAGGCTGTTGTGAGATGTGAGGCTGGTGTGAGAGTTTGAGGATGGTATGAGTTTGAGGCTTGTGAGGAGTGTTTGAGGCTGGTGTGAGTGTGTGAGGCTAGTGTGAGAGTGTAAGGCTGGTGTGAAAGTTTGAGACTGGTTGGAGGCTGGTGTTTGAGTGTGAGGCTGGTGTGGGTGTGAGGCTGGTGTGAGGGAATGAGGCCATTGTGAGGGTTTGAGGCTGGTGTGAGAGTGTGAGGCTGTTGTGAGAGTGTGAATTTGGTGTGAGAGTGTGGGGTGGTGTAGAGTGTGAGGGTGTGAACCTGGTATGAGGTGTGGAGTCAGGTGTGAGGGTGTGAGGGTGGTGTGAGTGAGTGAGGCTGGTGTGAGGATGTGAGGGTGTGAAGCTGGTGAGAGTGTGAGTGTGGTGTGAGGTGTAAGCTGGTGTGAGGCTGTTGTGAGAGTGTGAGGCTGGTGTGAGAGTGTGAGGCTGGTGTGAGAGTGTAAGGCTGGTGAGCGTGTGAGGCTGGTGTGATGGTGTGAGGCTGGGTGAGAGCGTGAGGCTGTTATGTTAGTGTGAGGCTGTATGAGAGTGTGAGGCTGTGGTGATAGTGTGAGGCTGGTGTGAGAGTGTGAGGCTGTTATGATAGGGATGAGGCTGGTGTGATAGTGTGAGGCTGGTGTGACAGTATGAGGCTGTTGTGATGAGTGTGAGGCTGGTGTGGGAGTGTAGGCTGTTGTGTTAGTGTGCGGCTGGTGTGAGAGTGTGAGGCTGTGGTGTTGGTGTGAGGCTGGTGTCAGAGCGTGAAGCTGTTGTGATAGTGGGAGGCTGGTGTGAGAGTGTGAGGCTGTGAGTATGAGGCTGGTGTGAGCGTGTGAGGCTGGTGTGATAGTGTAAGGGTGTTGAGTGGGACTCTTGTGAGAGTGTGAGACTGTTGTGATATTGTGTGGCTGGTGTGAGAGTGTGAGGCTGTTGTAATAGTGTGAGGGTATTGTGAGAGTGTGAGGCCGGTGTGAGAGTGTGAGGCTGGTGTGAGAGTGTGAGACTGGTGTAAGAGTGTGAGGCTGGTGTGAGGGTGTGAGGCTGGTGTGAGAGTGTTAGGCTGTTGTCAGGTGTGTGTGAGGCTGGTGTGAGACTGTGAGGCTTTTGTGAGTGTGAGGCTGGTGTGTGAGTGTGGGGCTGGTGTGAGAGTGTGAAGCTGGTGTGAGGTGTGAGGGGTGGTGAGCGTGTGAGGCTGATGTGAGAGTGTGAGGCTGGTGTGATAGTGTGAGGCTGGTGTAGAGTGTGAGGCTGTTTTGAGAGTCTGAGGCTGGTGTGAAAGTGTGAGGCGTGTTGTGAGATGTGAGGCTGGTGTGATGTGAGTTGTTGTGAGAGTTTGAGGCTGGTGTGAGTGTGAGGCTGTTGTGTTAGTGTGACGCTGGTGTGATAGTGTGAGGCTGGTGTGTGAGGGTGAGGCTGTTGTGATACTGTGAGGCTAGTGTGAGAGGGTGAGGCTGTTGTGAGATGTGAGGCTGGTGTGATGGTGTGAGGCTGTTGTGAGATGTGAGGCTGGTGTGATAGTGTGGTGTTGTAGGAGTGTGAGGCTGGGTGTGATAGTGTGAGGCTGGTGTGAGAGTGTGAGGCTGTTGTGAGAGTGTGAGGCTGTTGTGATAGTGTGAGGCTGGTGTAAGGTGTGAGGCTGTTTTGAGAGTCTGAGGCTTGTGTGAGAGTGTGAGGCTGTTGTGAGGTGTGGGGCTGTTGTGAGATGTGAGGCTGGTGTGATAGTGTGAGCTGTTATGAGAGTGTGAGGCTGGTGAGAGTGTGAGGCTGTTGTGTTAGTGTGACGCTGGTGTGATAGTGTGAGCTGGTGTGTGAGGGGTGAGGCTGTTGTGATACTGTGAGGCTAGTGTGAGAGTGTGAGGCTGTTGTGAGAGAATGTGAGGCTGGTGTGAGGGTGTGAGGCTGGTGTGATGTGGCTTGTGTAAAAGTGTGAGGCTGTTTGATAGTGTGAGACTGGTGTGAAGTGTGAGGCTGTTGTGAGATGTGTGGCTGGTGTGATAGTGTGAGCTGGTTTTGAGAGTGTGAGGCTTGTGTGAGAGTGTGAGGCTGTTGTGAGATGTGAGACTGTTGTGAGTGTGAGGCTGGTGTGAGAGTGCGAGGCTGGTGTGAGTGTGGAGTCTGGTGTGAGGGTGTGAGGGTGTGAGGCCGTTGTAGAGGTGCTAGGCTAGTGTGAATGTGTGAGGCTGTTGTGAGGTTGTCAGGCTGGTATGAGTGTGTGAGGCTGTTGTGAGGGTGTGAGGGTGGTGTTAGAGTGTAAGGCTGGTGTGTTAGTGTGAGGCTGGTGTGTTAGTGTGAGGCTGTGGTGATAGTGTGAGACTGGTGTGATAGTGTGAGGCTCTTGTGATAGTGTGAGGATGGTGTGAGAGTGTGAAGCTTGTGTGATAGTGTGAGGCTGGTGTGAGAGTGTGAGGTTATTGTGATGAGTGTGAGACTGGTGTGATAGTGTGAGGCTCTTGTGATAGTGTGAGGATGGTGTGAGAGTGTGTGGTTTGTGATAGTGTGCAGCTGTTGTGTTAGGTGTAGCTGGTGTGAGAGTGTGAGGCTGTTTTGTGGGTGTGAGGCTGGTGAGAGTTTGAGACCGGCACGAGCGTGAGGCTGGTGTGATGTGAGGCAGTTGCTGCGTGTGGGAGGCTGGTGTGAGTGTGGAGTCTGTTGTGAGGGTGTGAGGCTGGCGTGAGAGTGTGAGGCTGGTGTGAGGGTTTGAGACTGTTGTGATAGTATGATGCTAGCATGAGTTTGAGGCTGGTGTGAGAGTGTGAGGCTGGTGTGATAGTATGAGGCTAATGAGAGTGTGAGGCTGGTGTGAGAGTTTGAGGCTGGTGTGTGAGGCTGGTGTGAGGTTTGAGATTGTTGTGATAGTATGATGCTAGCATGAGAGTTTGAGGCTGGTGTGAGAGTGTGAGGCTAGTGTGAGAGTGTGAGGCTGTTGTGAGAGTGTGAGACTGGTGTGAGAGTGTGAGGCTGGTGTGAAAGTGTGAGGGTGTGAGGCTAATGTGAGAGTCTGGAGCTGGTGTGAGAGTGTGAGGCTGGTGTAAGAGTGCGAGGTTGGTGTTAGAGGGTTAGGATGCTGTGAGATTGTGAAGGTGTGAGGCTGGTGTGAGAATGTGAGAGTGTGTGACTGGTGTGAGGGTGGTGAGGGTGGTATGAGGGTGTGAGGCTGCTGTGACGTGTATGCCTGTGTGAGGATATGTGAGAAATAAAAAAAAGTATTTTTTCAACATAATCCCTTCATGAGATACTTTAATCAACTTCAGTTAACCTGTGCTCCGGGGGTAGCACTCATGGTGAGACCGACCCGAAAATATTCTTTGTCCCTGGACATGTCACGGCATAATCCAGCAATGAGAGAATAGACTTGTAATCTGAAAAGGTTGACACATCCAGCGTATCAGTACAGGAGTGAGGGTGAAGGATGTATGAGTACATGACATGTGTGTGTGTGTGTGTGTGTGTGTGTGTGTGTGTGTGTGTGTGTGTGTGTGTAAAAGCCTGGTCTGGGTTTCCAAGGGGTAATAAACAACCGTTAGAGATTGACATCTCTTTACTAAGAAAATAATCACAACAACTTAACTCTGACACCACTCACACAAAAATTAAATAAACAAAACAATCAGTAAAACAAAGAACAGGTATTTCCTCCGGCTGCAGATGAAAATTCCCTCTAACCAGCCCTGTAGAATGTTCCGGTAAAACTGTGATCAGCTCTCAGGGGGAAAGTCCAGGGCAGCTTCCTCACTTGGTGCAGAAGGAAAATCCAATTAGTACACAACCAGAGTTGGGATAGAACAGCTCGGTGAAGTATCGGCTGTGGTGAAGGCTGGATCATGTCTGACGAGCTTCTCACTCCCCCCCCCCCCCTAGTGGGGCCGCGAACAAGCAAACGAGCGGGAGACAACCATCTCACTCGTTACAGTGTGTTTGTGATCTGTCAGACAGTGACAACTACCCCGAGATCTCGCTGCTGTCCGTAGCTAGCAAGATTATTGCCCAAGTCCTCCGAAACAGACTTCTTCCTGAGGCGGAAAACTTCTTTCCATAGTCTCAATGTGGCTTTAGACCATTACGTGGCACATCTGACAATATCTGTGCTGCTAGCAAGATACAGAAAAAGTGCAGGAAACAACGTCGTGACCTGTACATTGCCTTCTTCGATATAACCAAGGCCTTCGACTCAGTCAACAGGGAAGCCCTCTTGCGCACCCTCAGCCGTTTGGGATGCCTACTGCAATTCATCGCCACCGTGAGGTAACTCCACGATAGCCTGAACGGCAGTGCCATGCACAATGGCACCCACTCTGTGTTCTTCCACATACAAACAGGGGTAAACCAAGGATGTGTACTGGAACTAACTCTCTTTTCCATTTTCTTGGGTGCCTTCCTCACTCGTTTCAGCAACAATTTAGTCGGCGGGTGGACATGAAGTATGGGAAGAAGGATCTTTTCAGCATAAAACGACTCCAAGCAAGCACGAAGGTGTCGGCAGATTCCATTATTGAACTTCAGTATGCAGACGACCTCACCCTTGTCCGTCACACTGAGTACGACCTACAGGAGATCCTGAACACCTATGCAGATGCGTATGCACACTTCAGCCTTGAGGCGAATGTACATAAGAATGAGGTACTCTTTCAGCCAGCCCCTGGTTCACCCACACCTCCACCATCCATCCAGCTCTAATGTTACCCACTTTCAGTATCTCGTCTCCCACGTGTCCACCACCGCGTATATCGATGAAGAGATTCAACATCGAAATAGATGTGCCTCACAAGCCTTTGGCAAACTCCGTACCCGCTTCTTAAGCTGTAGAGAGCTGACATTATCTACAAATTTGCACGTATATCGAGCAGTGTTCCTCGTCACCCTGCTATATGGCAGCGAGACAAGGATCACATACAGGAGGCACCTCAGGGCACTTGAAAACTTTCACCAACGTAGTTTACGCTCCATCCTCCGACTTCCCTGGGAAGACAAGAGAACAAATGCTAGTATTCTCACTGACACCAACTGTAGGGCCATCGAGGCTACCCTTATCCATGAACAACTACGTTGGACTGGCTTTATTGCGCACATGGGCGACAGTAGACTGCCAAAGCAGCTACTTTACAGTCACCTAACGAATAGTAAATGTAACACTGGAGGGCAATTGAAAAGGTATAAGGATAGTCTTAAGACAACCTGAAAAGTTCCAAATCGACCCCCTCACCTGGTAGACGATTACTCCACGTTGTAACGCTTGGAGGAGCAAAACACAAGAAGGTGCCAATACTTTCGAATTAGCCCGACTGCAAACTGAGGCAGACAAGCGCCAACTCCGGTAAGACGCTGCAGCCGCCCCTCCCGCACTACATGTGGCCATCTACATGTGCAAAATCTGTGAACGACTCTGCCGGTCCCGAATCGGCCTCTTTAGTCACCTTAAAACTCACCAACGAAGGTGAAATCCGTAATAACTCATATAACTTTCTCATATCTGGATGCTCGGCATTCTCGATTCCGAGTGACGAGAGAGAGAGTTGTATGTAAACAGTCAGTGAGAATATTCAGAAGTATCAGTGACTCACCAGAAGGTGGATGAGAGGCACTGATATTCACGTTTGTCTCTGAAGAAACCTTACAAAACAATGCCTTGATTTTTTGAGTCACCCAGGAAAGGATCCAGAGGGAATTCCTGTCTGCTTGAGTCTATATGAAGCAGGTGGTGAAGGATTGCGGGGTGATCAAAGGCACTCATGGCAGTGCACGTAGGGCAAACACTCGCCGTTGGCATCAATCCCAGGTATTGTTAAGGCGGAGGATAGGTGTTTGACCTTCCTTCTTGTGGTCATCCTCTTGACTCTGTTAGTGTGGTGTTGAAAGGTTAAGGAGTGTAGGAAGCAGCTCCCGCCAGACTGCGGTAATCCTCGGTGGAAGCTCCAGACGACGACAACCCCTTTCCGCAGCAGGTGTCTCACCCCTTGACAGCCGCTGACTTGCGTTATCTCCCCTGAGGGTGTAGCGGCGTCCACCTGTCGCTCGTCAAGCTGCCAAGGTCTGCAGGATATTGTAGCAGGTGAGCAGCGAAAAGTGTTTTTTCATCTGGCACCCCAGTGATAGTGAAGAGGAGCGACACCTGTCCGGCCTGTTTCTCCACGCAGTAAACATGTGTCCTCTCTTCTGCTCACCAGCCTCACTATATATGTCACCATCTTTGTCACTCTCCTTTACATTATCCCCTTGGTAAACGCTCACCAACAAAAACGAAAATTATTACTGACGCTGTAACACTTTTTTTATTACAAACACTTTTTTGTATAAGATTTGATCGTAGCACAAAGACCATCTCTCGAGCAGGGTTAACTGTTTAAAGCGGGCAGTGTCTCACTTAGGTATTATATTCTCCCAAGGACACCAGAAGATTTACTCAGCTGAGTAAATCACTGCCACTCAAAGGGTTAACAGCGACATACACAGAGGTGAACACGAACCTTCACACCTTCAATATATACAGCCACCAACCTTTCCTATTCCAGTGTTCGTTCACCATTTCACTTGTACTTATATAGTTGCTGAATGTAGATTAAAGCGTTCTTCTAATAACAACAAGAGGTCTCAGACATCATGGGCGAATTAAGACACGAGAGACAATGCATGAGTGTGTGACTTGTGTTTATATTGAGCCGGACGGAGGTGAAAGCGGCTACCTTACCACAATACCGAGACAAGTGCAGCATGTTGACCACAGCCACGTCTCAGCCTCGGAAACACCCTCAGCTTATCGTTTTATAATTTCCCTATAATTTTCCTTCAAATCTAATATGGCTGTCAAACCCAAATGGTCATTTTAATGCCGTTAATTTACATTGAGTTTCTGTAGCTTTCGGTTTGTCTTGGTTTGTATATTTGTCTAGTGTAGAGATTTTCTGAAATGAACCAAATATTTATACAAAAATACT
>NW_024714500.1:0-3164 GCF_018991925.1 Homarus americanus
ACAGTCAAAGTCAATAGGGGGTCGATTTAATATATACTACAGAAACTTGCACACCCGGGAATGGGAGACCCACAAAGTCAATCGGGGTCAGATTTAATAGCATACTACAGAAACTTGCACACCAATACCGGGGAGATCACAGAGTCAATCGGGGTCGACGGATAGCATACTACAGAAACTGCACACCCGAATGAGACCCACAAAGTCAATTTGGGGGTCGATTTGATAGCATACTACAGACACTTGCACAATCTGAATGGGTAGGATAGCCAGTCAATCAGTCGATTTAACAGAGCATACTACAGAAACTTGCACAACTGTAATGGGAGACAGTCAAAGTCAATCGGGGGGTCAATTTAATAGCATATCATATAAACTTGCACACCCGAATGGGAGACCGCCAAAGCCAATCGGGGTCAGGATTTGATAGCATACTACAGAAACTGCACACCCGAATGGGAGACAGTCAGGTTAATCGGGGTCATTTAATAGCATACTACAGAAACTTGCACCCCGTAATGGGAGACCTTTCAGAACTTCAATCGAAAGTCGATTTACAGCATACTATACAAATGATCTGAGAATGTGTACACACCGAGTGGGAGATGTTGATGAAAGCGTCCAAGGCCCTTGTACACTGGATGGCACTATTTCATCATAGTAAGGGGTAGAGGCACTTGGGTCATATTATACAAAATACCAGAGAAGTTCCACACCGCATGGGAGACCAATAAAGTCAATCGGGGTCGATTGATAGTATTACTACAGAGAACTTGCACAACTAATGGGAGATATTCAAAATGGGACACCGTCAAAGTCAATCGGGGGTCGATTTGATAGCATACTACAGAAACTTGCACACCCGAATGGGAGACCGTCAAAGTCAATCGGGGATCGATTTGATAGCATACCACAGAAACTTGCACACCCGAATGGGAGACCGTCAAAGTCAATCGGGGGTCGATTTAATAGCATACCACAGAAACTTGCACACCCGAATGGGAGACCGTCAAAGTCAATCGGGGGTCGATTTGATAGCATACTACAGAAACTTGCACACCCGAATGGGAGACAGTGAAAGTCAATCGGGGGTCGATTTAATAGCATACTACAGAAACTTGCACACCCGAATGGGAGACAGTCAAAGTCAATCGGGGGTCGATTTAATAGCATACTACAGAAACTTGCACACCCGAATGGGAGACCGTCAAAGTCAATCGAGGGTCGATTTAATAGCATACTACAGAAACTTGCACACCCCAATGGGAGACCGTCAAAGTCAATCGGGGGTCGATTTGATAGCATACTACAGAAACTTGCACACCCGAATGGGAGACAGTCAAAGTCAATCGGGGGTCGATTTAATAGCATACTACAGAAACTTGCACACCCGAATGGGAGACCGTCAAAGTCAATCGGGGGTCGATTTAATAGCATACTACAGAAACTTGCACACCCGAATGGGAGACCGTCAAAGTCAATCGGGGTCGATTTGATAGAATACTACAGAAACTTGCACACCCGAATGGGAGACAGTCAAAGTCAATCGGGGGTCGATTTAATAGCATACTACAGAAACTTGCACACCCGAATGGGAGACCGTCAAAGTCAATCGGGGGTCGATTTAATAGCATACTACAGAAACTTGCACACCCGAATGGGAGACCGTCAAAGTCAATCGGGGGTCGATTTGATAGCATACTACAGAAACTTGCACACCCGAATGGGAGACAGTCAAAGTCAATCGGGGGCCGATTTAATAGCATACTACAGAACCTTGCACACCCGAATGGGAGACCGTCAAAGCCAATCGGGGGTCGATTTAATAGCATACTGCCAGAAACTTTGCACACCCGAATGGGAGACCGTCAAAGTCAATCGGGGTCGATCAAAAGTCAATCGGGGGTCGATTTAATGTATACTACAGAAACGCACCCAGACCGAGGAGACCGTCAAAGTCAATCAGGGTCGATTTGTGCTTATACTACAGAAACTTACACACCGAATACAGAACGTCTAAAGTCAATCGGGTCGATTTGATAACATACTGAAACTTGCACACCCGAATGGGGAGACCGTCAAATCAATCGAGGTCGATTTAATAGCATACAAGTACACACCCGAATGGGAGACCGTCAAAGTCAATCGGAGGTCGATTGCTCTTATCTTCACAAACACACCCGAATGGGAAGACCGTCAAAATCAATCAAGAGGTCGATTTAATAGCATACCGACTTGCACACCCGGAGGAACCGTCAAGTCAATACGGGGATCGATTTGATAGCATACCACAGAAACACACACCAGAAAGGGAACCGTCAAAGTCAATCGAGATCGAAACAACACAAACCACCAAAACCCAAACAAAAAAAACAACACAAACACCAAAACCAAACAAACAACAACCAAACACCAAAAACCCAAAACAACACATTTAATAGCATACTACAGAAACTTGCACACCCGAATGGAACACCAATCAAAGTCAATCAAGGTCCTATTAAAATACTACAGAAACACACCCGAATGGAACAATCAAAATCAATCAGGATCGATTTAATAGCATACCACAAACTTCACGAATAGCGAGACAATCAAAGTCAATAAAGGTCGATTTAATAACAACTACAGAAACCACACCGAATAGAACCGTCAAATCAATGAGGTCGATTTAATAACATACTACAAAACACACAAAAACCCAAAACAACCAAACAACAAACCACACCGAATGGAACAGTGAAAATCAATCACGAGGTCGATTAATAACATACTAAACAAACTCACGCGAATGACGAACAGTCAAGTCAATCAGGTCGTTTAATAGCATACTACGAAACTTGCACCCGAATAGGAGAACGTCAAAAGTCAATCGAGGTCGATTTGATAGCATACTACAGAAACTTGCACACGAATGAGGAGACAGTCAAAGTCAATCGGGGTCGATTTATAGCATACTACAGAAACTTGCACAGATAGGAGACCAGTCAAAGTCAATCGAAGTCGATTAATAGCATACTACAGAAACTTGCACGAATGGGAGACCGTCAAAAGTCAATCGGTCGATTTGATAGCATACTACGAAACTTGCACCGAATGGGGAGACAGTCAAAGTCAATCAGAATCGATTTAATAGCATACTACAGAAACACACGAATGAGAAA
>NW_024714501.1:0-23867 GCF_018991925.1 Homarus americanus
GCGATTACGGCAACATCTTTTGAACGAAAGAGAGTGAGTCATTGCTTGCGTCACAATTTTATCCCACTTTCCACTGTAATACGTACATCATTTCAGCAAAAATATTACATTTCTTTGTTCTCAGAAATATATGGTAGTTTTGTTGAAATGTAATGTACAGTATTTAATATTAAAATGCAAAAATAGCTATCAAAACAATTAATACACCCGTAATGTACTGGCTGGCATCTCCACTCGTCCCTGCTCCTGCGTCCAAGGTCACCTCACCACTCCTCCCAACTCGCTCCCTCCGCTCCCTCCTCCACCTCTACCTCCTCCCCGTCACTACTGCCGACAACAAACACAAATGTTTTGTGAATAACTGCACCTCCACTTCCTATGTACAGTACTTGTACTGAACTGTACTGTGCTGTGCATTTTTACAAACAATAAACATGGCAAGAAAAGCTATTAAAAAAAAGAGATAAGAATTTCACTTTACTGTACCGTACCTCTCCTCGGCGACAGGGCGGGGGTCATCGGGCTCATCGTCACTCAATTCCATAACAGGTGGTGAAGTGGGGGCGACGTGGATTCAGCTGCTTCCTCACTGCCGCCAGCGATTGATGGTGTTGAATCTCTCCTTCGGTGATCAAAGAACATGGTGATGGGGAGTTGTCGTCTCTTTCTTTTCATGTCTTCCATGATGTTTTTGTATGGAACAAAAGCATCATCCATCCCTCGCTTGAATTTCAGGGCACGCACCATGGAGGGGTCCATAATATAGGTCAGGTTTTTCAGTGCCTCAATCATCCTGGTTATCTCCCCCAACTTCTCCAACGTTATTTCTTGGTACGTGTTTTTCGAATCGTTTTCAATTAAAAAAAAATGTTACAGCACATGTATATTTTACCTAAACTGTGCCTGAATGAATATATTCTCAGAAATAAAAAGTAGTTTTGCTGAAACGTGATGTATTTCAATGTAAAATAGGATAAAATACATGACGAAAACAAGAGACTTTACCTAACCTTCCAATGTTCAAGAGATGTTACTCGTTTTATCAGTAGTTTTCGGTTAAAATACTCCTATATTAGTGTTCAATTAAGCCCCCGCCCCCTGTACCTGGGGACAATGGGAGAGGACGCATTATGGAGGGAAGCATGGACAACTCGATCACAACAAATCCTTCGTCTGGCAACGTCAGACTACATTTACTTTATATTACTTCTTACACTGGGTGAATGACAATCACAGTCACAACTTGAACACTGATAATTCACTACAATTGACTAAATCAAACTGAATGGTTATATCGGCGGGAGAACACAGCTACATACCTGGAGACAACGGGAGAGGACGCGTTATGGAGGACGTCTCTTCCTCGCGCCCGTGGTTATATACCCGAGTTGCCAGCGATTGCTACTCACTCAATGACAGAAATCACAAACAAACAACTGTCACTCATTCAAGGATGGCCCTCAGTTGACAAAGGTCTGGCGAATTACTGGAGTTGATTAACACAAACTAATCCAAGATTGAGCTTGCCAGGAAAAATTGGAATAAAAAACGCATTGACAACTGTCTTCACAAGGCGGGACTTACTGGGAGGGATCGTGAGTATAAACGTCATGGGGAAAAACACGTCTCTCTTAGGAATAGCTAACCCACTCATGTTTTGCGTTCGTGGAGTATAATAAGAATCATTAGTGTTAAAACAGACTAGCAGTCAACGTGACCATGACACCAAGGGTTTCAGGTAAGGGTTTGTGGACCTGTAGTTGGCAGAGATATTTTGGGCCAGATGACATCATAAAGGGAAGATTCAAGATCCGTGAGTCGAGCTATAGGCGTATGTGTGTTGCAGTAGGCGCATACACCTCCCTTAGAACGGAAGGAAGTATAAAGGTTGTAGTTTGGGTGAAGCTGCTTTGGTCAGTTGAAGTTCAGATAGTAGTTAGAGGTCGGGAGAGGAGGTTAATTGATGGTGCTCCACAGAAGGAAAATTGGATCTCGGGCCGAGAATGTTGGAAAAATGAAGTGTGAAAAAAGCTGATCCTCCAGCAACCGCGGTGACATCAGTTGAGGCCCCAGTAGTTTGATGATGATCAGGTTGGCCTTTGGGTCCACAACCTTCCCGACCAGTGGGACCCATCCCAGGAGGCCTGGTTCAATATTACTGTCAACTGATATAGGAGAATAAAAGAATAGAATAAAAAAAATAATAAAAAGAATAGAACAGATCAAGAGTGAGAAAAGTTATTTATGTTGTTGTCAATAGTAAGGGAGACACCTGAGACCCTGTAACTTTCACTTCATGCAGTACTGCCTTGCCTGTTGCAAATGTTGGTGTGCATGGCAATGAATAAAATGCCTGAACACGTGTATGAACTCCACTTAAAGCAGCTGCACTATTACACTAAGCTTGTGCATCAAGCTTGTCTGGGCTATTGTCAGTCAGAGTATAAAGTTCATTAAGAAACACTGGCTAAGGCTTCTGCTGTCTGGTTGAAAAATCCCCTGATTCTTTCAAGTTGTTTTCCTTGGACTTCATACCTTAACACAATTACCATTTGTGTTTTATCCTAAATGCTTCATTTGTGCCAGATATTCTGTTTTACTTACTACTTCAAATCTGTCACACTAGTTATTGTTCAGGTTAAGTCCCCTAAGACCTTTACTCTTCCTTAATGTACATGGCCTACCTATTACTGTAGTGTTAATTATAAAGTTTTGTTGTTTAGTGATGACTGCCATCTTAGTGTTGAGTCTGGAGATTTAATTGTAGATAATACAGGCATCCCTCGCTGTACAAATGGGTATCTTCCTTGAAAACCTTTCAGGACAAGGAACAAGAATAATTAGCTTTTGTATTGACGCTGCACTTTTTATATTTATAGGTAATGGAGCAAAATTCTTGTTTTGTTAAATGTAATATTAGCTTCCTTTTTTCTTTTTCTCCATGGATTCAGTACGAGAGAACAATACAGTCCACAGCGAAACATTAAGGAAGTCCTGGCCAGTCATGAAGCCAACATAGAGGAATAGCTACAGAAGGGAAAGATGTCTTGCCTGCTGATTGTACTGTTTTATTGAAAGACGGAGGCGACGGATTGGTTGCATCTGCCGCTGCCTTTTGAGAGGCATCCCAGACCCTCACTTGGTGAGTAACCTTCTTGGCTTTATAAGTACAGTGTAACCTTTATCTAATGGACTACATATGGAAGGGGATGTTCATTAGATGGGGGTTTCACATCAGACATCCCCATTGTAGTGGACTTGTCTACCCATATAGGCTGCTGGATGGAGGTTTAATAATTTGTATGTGTGATTGAAGTTGTTGGTGTAAAATATCTAGAGATCTAAATGATTCACATCCTAGCTTGTTTCACCTGACCAACGATTAAACACCTTTGCTTATTTCACCTGACAATTAAACATCCTTAATGCTATCTGGTGGGAGTTAGAGTAGGTTAACTGCAGTCAAACAGCATGACCAAAGAGAACTATGTATTGTGTGAAATAAGGAACTACTGGTAATATAATACAATGCACCATATATGAGATATAATCTTTTATACAGGTGCTGACACATAACTCCCAAAACAGTGGATCTTCAGAGACTTAAAGACAGTGTAATCCCCTGGTGTTTGGTCTGACAGCACAATAAGGTATGTACTGTACAATAATGATATTATTGTGGTATTTCTCAGTGATTTGATTGTCAACAACTGGGAAACCTTAACCCACGTCTAGTCGTGATACATTCCAGTAGAGTATGACAGTACAGCTGCCGTCACTCGACTTCTAGCGTCGGTTTATCTGTAGGTGAAGACATCTGACTGCTCCTCCTCAGACAAAAGTGTAAATTTAGCCATATATTTAACCTATAGTATTAACAAGGAATATATAGCAAATTCTTATAACAGCAACAGTGGAATTTTTTTTTAATTGGACAATATCGCACTGAACATTTAAAAGAATTACAGGTTGTTTAATGGTGGGGATGAAAACCTTAACATTAAGTGTGGGGGATAACTGGCAGATGGCATTGTTTTTATATAAACTATAGAAGATGTGGAATAATCATTAAAATACTCTAATGAATCTTAGAAATAATGTAATATAAAACTATAATTTTGGATGACATGTTCTATATGTTTACACTGTACATGGAAGTAATTGTTTCATTTCAGTGTTGCAGACCAATTGTGGACAAAACGGTGCTGGTCAGTTGGGTAGGTAGGCTCCGAGGACTGTGTTATGAGTTATTATTTTGGTAGTGTTAAGTCTCCCAACATAATCACCATTTTGTATAAGAAAACTTTGTTGAGTTGTCTTTTTGTTGTTACTATAGGCAGTCCTTGAGTTACACACACCTGCACTTAAGAATGGGGTCCCAATACGGTACTGTACGTAGTATACCACAGAAATATCTAATTAAAGTATTTTTTCACATTAATTATTGTTTAGCATGACTTTATTTACAGTACAACTACTGTAGTATTTATATTATTTATGTATGGGATAAGACTTTTATGGTCAGGGTTGTAACTAAAATGCCATTTCTTACATAATATTGTTTAACAACTTTATTTACAGAATTTATATTTGTTGTGTGTGGGATATGTTGTTTTGTATGGTCGTTAACCTATAGAATCAACATTGTTCTGGCTTTTGAACAAGGTCCTAGCTCGGGGAATGCCATGTTTATAGTCTGTTATGAGTGTCCAGCCCACGGTGCCAGAAGAACATGTCCCCTCAAGATAAGTCATATTTATTATTTTCTTAATTTTATGTCCCTCATAATAAATTGTCACTGTATATATGACTTGTTATGTCTTACTGCAATTCAAGAGGAGGCAACTAATCATCCCATGTTATTTGCATTAACTTACCGTATAGTGCGGCCCATAAGTCGGCCCGGCGTATAAGACGACCTTAATTATTTCAACATAAATTGTTAATGTGGGCCCATACCTGGCAGATAAGTCGATCTATAAACTGCAATTTGAAAACTATGTCCTCAGTGTTTGCTAAACATACTTTTTAACAGCACTCAAACAAGTTTTACCTAAATGTAACATTTTCAAAATGTTAAAATACCTTTTAGTGTTAGTTTTCTTACAAACAAATGTTACCAGGGCACATGAATGGTGTAAACAAATCACAATAATACAGTTCGTACAAGATTAAAAATATATAAGATACTCTGTACACTCGGTGAGTAATGACAATTAATAAGATTAATACAGTACTGCATCCCCAGATAACTCACAAATTTTTATTTTGCTGCATTCGATTGTTTGCGGATGACACCCTGGATGTACCCAAAAATGTCTGCGGGTAGTTTTAAAATTGCCGGCATTTTTGCTGCTGGTGCTGGGAGCACGCGAGTTTTGTGGCGTCCCGTAAGGTCTCTCTCGTGATCTAAATATGATAAATAATAACTAGGTGGGGGGGAAGGTTATACTACAGGGCATTTCAACATAGTGACAGTGCAAAAAAGGTAAGATTGACTGAGAGTGAACACACTGGTTGATTACAACACAGGGAAAAGAAATAATTGTCTTTAGGTGAAACACATAAAGGGAATATACATTTCTCTACACACACAGGTAAAAATGTAACCCTGCACCGCCCCCGTCAGTAAATGTTATTCGTGCCATTTTGAGAACCTAACCCCACGAATTTTAAGGGCCTGCTTTACAGTACATATAATGTACTATAAACAGTCCTATACATGTAGATAATAATTGTGGTACAGTACATATAAATAAATACATGTAGGATATGAGGACAACAGAGAGGATGGTTGTGTTCAGTTGTTGATTTCATAGTTAAGTTTATCATTTTCACTAACTTTAATGCCACTTGTGACAGTTATTGGCATTCATCAGTCATAGTTAACTATTATTCTTTTTACATAATGTCTTACATGTACCTGTATTTCTCCAGATGTTTTATGTATTTAACAACTTCAGGGATGAAATTAGTAACATTCAACAAGTGTTTGGCAATACTGGCAGAGCTGCCCCACAGGCATCTGTCATGTTTACAACACATTTGTGTAAATGTTAACAAAATCCAGTAGTATTATATGAATATACTGTAATTGTATTTTTAAACAAAACAACAACAAATACTACAAGTAATTGTCCTAGTAATGTTTGTTTGTTGTTAACATTTATGTGTCGGTGTGACTAGTGTAAACACCGACCTTAGGCTGAGTTCAGTAACAGTTACCCTTCTGGAAAAATGTTAGTGAGGTCAAACTTCGAGGTAAAACTTGTTTGCGAGTGCTGGACTGACTGAGACCTACCAGTAAGGTAAAGTGAGGCTGGAGGTAGACCTGTGGTATAAGGTGACCCCAAGTTTTGAACACAAAAACTGGAGCTTCAAAAGTTGACTTACAGGCCACAATATACCCAGAGTCTGAATATATTGAGGTTTTTAATGATTGTGTCTCATTACTGATTTATGAACAAGAATTACTTGTCCTGCTGCTACTTGTCATAGTTAATGTACAGTATAAGGTAATCTTGTTGCTATTGCTTCTATGTCAGGTATGTTACTAGGCATCTTAGTTTACATGCTCTATGCTCTCTGGGTTAACATCATCGTGCATTGCCTTGGTTTAACGTGCACACTTTAGAGTTGAGCAAATATCTAAGTTAAGCACGTACAGAGGTTATTTTTAATTTGGTGGAAATTGTCGACACTTACATGAAAATTTTACCCTCTACACTTGTATACTGTGTTGACAGTGATTATAAGTATGGTCAGGGCTGTGTAGCTACTAGTTATGTGTAGGTTTATTTTGGTCTCTTGTAAATTGAAATGGAAATTCCCTGTATAGTTATCAGGGTTCATTGTATAGTTATCAGGGTTTATTGTATAGTTATCAGGGTTCATTGTGTAGTTATCAGGGTTCATTGTATAGTTATCAGGGTTCATTGTATAGTTATCAGGGTTCATTGTATTATCAGGGTTCATTGTATAGTTATCAGGGTTCATTGTATAGTTATCAGGGTTTATTGTATAGTTATCAGGGTTCATTGTGTAGTTATCAGGGTTCATTGTATAGTTATCAGGGTTCATTGTATAGTTATCAGGGTTCATTGTATTATCAGGGTTCATTTACTGCAGTTAGCCAGTTTTATTTTGACATACTGGCAGTACAGTGTCCAGATGTATGATGTTTTATCCTTTTGAAAATTTGCGTGAAACCTTTTTATTAGTGACTTGAGAGGATAATCCGGTTTTTGGTGTAGGTGCTTTTAATTTGGGTCGATTGTTATGATATTCCCGTCATCAATCAAGGATTATATATACAGTACATCAATTCTAGCCCCATAACCCCCTTCTACCCTTTCAAAATTTTCAACCCTTTATGCATTTTCTATTATTTGTCTAAATTTTTAAGGTATAATTTCTCCATTACTTCTTTCTATTTTGCCTTGAAATTGATAGTACTAAGAGATCTAGTATTACCATGGAATTGTCCAGGGCGATACGTTTGTTTTTGTTTTTGGTTTTATGAATAAAAAAATTCAAGTTTGGTTGAAAATTGTCTGAATATCTTGATTAGATATTCAACCAAAAATGAATCTTAAGATAGAAAAAATTGGACCCTAGGGTTATGTTGAGGAAAGGTTCTTCCTGTACTCAGTGTTTGTTTAATTGAAATCGGTAAAAAATTGGCAGAAAAGTTCCAGTCCGAGTGTTGGAAAAGTTAATTTTGAGATATACAGTAAAAGCCCAAAAATCCGGATGCCAGAAATCTGGACCACCCGAGAATCCGGACTTTTCGAAAACTCAAACTTATTTTTTTTTTTTTTTTTTAATTTAGCTGGCTTTTGTGTGTATTTGTGCATGCATGAGCACCACAGCTGCACAGTGACTACGCAGTCGCCACTTTAAAACAAGCAATCAAACTGTGACAACGTATGAAATTTTGAGTCCTACTCTTTTCATTTACAGAGTACTGTACAAGCCCATAATAATGGCTCCTAAAGTAGATAAACTTCGTTGTGTGAAGAGAAAGAAGAACACGTTGAAATTGAGTGACAAACTTGAAATAATTAAGAAACTAGAACGTGGTGTGAGCAATACTGTTCTAATGGAAACATATGACATTGGAAAGTCTACAATTTATGATATAAAAAAGGCAAATAATAAAATTTTAGAATTCACAGCTTTATCTTTAAAACTGCTCGTTTAGATAAATGAAGCATGCTATATTTGCTAATGAATAAACTATCAAAATGTACCTGTTCATCTCTTCTTTATTTCTCCTGAAATTTGAATTTTAAAAGTACTGCCTGAGAATCCAGAAAATCCGAAAATCCGGGCCGACCCAATCCCCAAGCGGTCCGGATTTTTGGACTACTACTGTAGGCCGATAAAGTTTCTCGACCTTTCTTCGCTGTGTAAGTGTTCATTCTGAGCCGATATTACATGTAATATCTTGTATTTTGTAGTATTTTTAAATCTCAAACTGAACTCCAGCTATATTTCTTATTCTACAGGTCTAATGGTAGACCCTGCTGCCATATGGCATCACAAAAATTGTGACCAAGTCCCAGGTTGATGATCTGACTTTCTGCCTCACTTACACACAATTGCAGGGTCTCAATTGTTTCTCTTACTATTGACAACACATCATCATATATCGTTTCTCACTAATGATCTTTTTTTATGGTTCCTTATTATTACAGTATTATTATTTATTATTATTATTATTATTATTATTATTGTTGTTATTATTGCAGAGTTTTCAGTTTTATTATTGTTATCTGTTTTATTTTTATTTTTGTATTTTTTATTATAAATTTCGTGCCGTGCTCTTACTCACAACATTACTGGTGGTACATTACATGGCACTCATTGTAGATTATTCAACATATACGTAAACAATGACCCTAGTATATGCAGGGGTCCACTACCCAACCTGGGATAATTATTTCCAACTAATTATCCCTCACATACATGTTACACCATTTTCTGGACATTCACTTCCAAGGAGTAACCCAGGGCAGAACACTAGGGCCCACGACCTTTGTTATTGTGGGGTAGCCAGACACATGGCGGGTCTGGGGTCGAGCCCAACGAAGCCGTGGGGCACATTAATCAGGCCGCATCGGTGCCATCTTTTCATATATGATCCCGGCTGAACATCTAATACATCCGAGGCCGTTGTAGGATGGTAGAGCGATTCAAGCACCACAATGGGATGTTTAGCAGGTGTAGTCGACCCACTGGGTGATGGATTAGTTCTTTTGGTGGGATGATCACGGCCACCCTGCAACCTGGCACTGTCCTGCACACTGCAGTGTCCTGCACCCTGGCACTGTCCTGCACCCTGGCACTGTCCTGCACCCTGGCACTGTCCTGCACCCTGACAGTGTCCTGCACCCTGCCACTGTCCTAATAATCTGCCCTCTCTCCACAGTGCCGTGGAGCTTTACTTTGCCGGGATCATTGATAAAGATGTGTAGGTTGATATCGTCTTGGTCGGCGCCGGGGTGCAGGCACGTGGGATCTACAAGAGACAGTAGTGTGTGGTGTGATCCAATTTTCGTAATTTGTGGATGCTTGACCACCTCCCTGACGACGCCATAGAGCATTCTCTTTTTCATTTCAAGCCTACACTCCCAAATTGTTATTATATTTCTGTAGGGCAGTGGACTGGTGTGGGAGGGGACATAAAAAATTCGTACACTGCCTTCCATTCCCACGTACAAGGAGCTTTCTTGCCTATATCCCCATATCATGAGCCATTGGTCTTCTTGTATCTTCTTAAGATGCTCATCTACACCAAGGGCCAAGTCTTCATGGAACATCACTTCCAATGCACTGCCCATTTCTTCAGTTGGGGTGACTTCTCTTAACATCACCATAAGTTGCGGTGTTCCGTCTACCACTTTATAGCTTCCAGTCGATATTAGCCATCCAATGAACACCGCAGTATTTGTTGGTTGCTTGCCTTTCTTCAACTCCGTGTGAACCCTGTTAGGAGGCAGGTGGTCTCTTATTTCCCCCAATGAGAGCTCCGCCACCATGATGGCTTGCACATTAGGCTCCTTGGTAACAATATCACCTTGAGTTGCCATTTAAGTTAGCTGAACACCACACACCACCACTACGCTCCGATCCTTGAGTACAGCCGGGCCACACACAGGAACCTCACCCCCTCTATCTGTTTCAAACGATATTCAGTGGTTTCAAGACTGAACTTTGTCATAATTAACTGTAAAGCTCTCTCTGTCTATGTCACACCATACGTATGTTTTGTGTTCAAATTGTTTCCAGTTTCGTCAACATAGATGCGGTGTTGTTGGAGCCCTTTCTCGTACTATATACAGCTAGACCCCGACTTACGACGGGTTTAGGGACCCAAATCCAGGTCGTAAGTCCGACATAGATAACAATTTTTTTTTTTTTTTAATAAAAAATCTACAATGAAATACAGTACAGTAAAAGTAATGAATAATGAGGAATGGATACAGTACAGTGAAAGTAATAAATAATAAGGATTGGATACAGTGTGACTGAGCACTTACCTTTAATGTAGTCAGCTGAATGCACATGGGGCCTCCATAATTTTCTAATTATACATGAAGACTCCATTAACTGGAAACGTTTCGGTATAGAAAATGCGTGTCATTTGAAAAAAATAAATAAATAAAAAATCTGCGGCGGTCGTAAGTCGTAGCAGTCGTAAGTCGGGGTCTAGCTGTATAGTGAGCATACTGCACTAGAGCATCTTTCACTGCACGCGAATTCCGGTCTTGAGGATATTTGTACATTTCTTTACACTTATCATATATTGCCATCTAATAAACACCACTGTAACATCCTACTAGCCTTGAAAGGAAGGTGTCTCGCAGTGCGGTTTGGTTCGCTTTAAGATGATTGTTGAGACTTCCTAAATCATATCATCACCAAGGGATTCAAGGTTAAAGTCATCAAGTGTCTCCTCGCGATCGCGGGGGTCGTCTACAGGTCCTTTCTCTGATAATTTCTTGCAATACTTCATGATTGATGCTCTTAATGCCAAGGTCAGCAGCGGTGATGAGAAAATCCTTGTTTGTCTCATATTTTGCAATAATCCTTCTCTTATCCTCCTCCGATATACGGTTGTTGCGACTGACTCGCATGTTAAGTGTAATTGTCTCTGACAGTATCGTGTCTGACTATTTTGACTATTGTCTCGTCTATTCTGTTATTGATGTGAGGGGGCGGATTCTTGGGCTTGCCACCAATGTGAGGGGGCCGGTTCCCTCTCCTTTTCTACACCACCCTCATCTTACTTACTTCTCTTAGTTCTTACTCTTACTCAGTTCCGTCACCTATTCTTTGGTAGCATGGACATTCTTTTGGTAGCCTCGGCATTCTTTCGGTAGCATGGTCGACGGTCTAGGCGCGTGAGTATGGTAATTTTGGTATCTGGTCACTTGGATGGAAATAAAGGTAAAATACTGTGGGAGAAATGAATACACCTAGAATTACTCTAAAAACAAGTTTATTAATATGCAATGAATGGGGGAAAAGCTATTGTATTAATCATATAATTTCCAGGCTCACCTCCTGGGCTTAGTGCAAACTCAGTACCTTCTTCTTTACTCTTAGTCACAACATTACTGGTGGTACATTACATGGCACTCATTGTAGATTATTCAACATATACGTAAACAATGACCCTAGTATATGCAGGGGTCCACTACCCAACCTGGGATAATTATTTCCAACTAATTATCCCTCACATACATGTTACACCATTCTCTGGACATTCACTTCCAAGGAGTAACCCAGGGCAGAATACTAGGGCCCACAACCTTTGTTATTGTGGGGTAGCCAGACACATGGCTGGTTTGGGGTCGGGCCCAACGAAGCCGTGGGGCACATTAATCAGGCCGCATTGGTGCCATCTTTTCATATATGATCCCGGCTGGACATCTAATACATCCGAGGCCGTTGTAGGATGGTAGAGCGATTCAAGCACCACAATGGTATGTTTAGCAGGTGTAGTCGACCCACTGGGTGATGGATTAGTTCTTTTGGTGGGATGATCACGGCCACCCTGCAACCTGGCACTGTCCTGCACCCTGACAGTGTCCTGCACCCTGCCACTGTCCTGCACCCTGACAGTGTCCTGCACCCTGACAGTGTCCTGCACCCTGACAGTGTCCTGCACCCTGGCACTGTCCTGCACCCTGACAGTGTCCTGCATCCTGGCACTGCCCTGCACCCTGGCACTGTCCTGCACCCTGACTGTGTCCTGCACCCTGCCACTGTCCTAATAATCTGCCCTCTCTCAACAGTGCCACGGAGCTTTACTTTGCCGGGATCATTGATAAAGATGTGTAGGATGATATCGTCTTGGTCGACGCCGGGGTGCAGGCACGTGGGATCTACAAGAGACAGTAGTGTGTGGTGTGATCCAATTTTCGTAATTTGTGGATGCTTGACCACCTCCCTGACGACGCCGTAGAGCATTCGCTTTTTCATTTCAAGCCTACACTCCCAAATTGTTATTATATTTCTGTAGGGCAGTGGATTGGTGTGGGAGGGGACATAAAAAATTCGTACACTGCCCTCCATGCCCACGTACAAGGAGCTTTCTTGCCTATATCCCCATATCATGAGCCATTGGTCTTCTTGTATCTTCTTAAGATGCTCATCTACACCAAGGGCCAAGTCTTCATGGAACATCACTTCCAATGCACTGCCCATTTCTTCAGTTGGGTTGACTTCTCTTAACATCACTTTAAGTTGCGGTGTTCCGTCTACCACTTTATAGCTTCCAGTCGATATTAGCCATCCAATAAACACCGCAGTATTTGTTGGTTGCTTGCCTTTCTTCAACTCCGTGTGAACCCTGTTAGGAGGCAGGTGGTCCCTTATTTCCCCCAATGAGAGCTGCGCCACCATGATGGCTTGCACATTAGGCTCCATGGTAACAATATCACCTAGAGTTGCCATGTTAAGTTAGCTGAACACCACACACCACCACTACGCTCCGATCCTTGAGTACAGCCGGGCCACACACAGGAACCTCACCCCCTCTATCTGTTTCAAACGATATTCAGTGGTTTCAAGACTGAACTTTGTCATAATTAACTGTAAAGCTCTCTCTGTCTATGTCACACCAGCCGTATGTTTTGTGTACAAATTGTTTCCAGTTTCGTCAACATAGATGCGGTGTTGTTGGAGCCCTTTCTCGTACTATATACAGCTAGACCCGACTTACGACGGGGTTAGGGACCCAAATCCAGGTCGTAAGTCTGACATAGATAACAATTTTTTTTTTTTTCTAATAAAAAAATCTACAATGAAATACAGTACAGTAAAAGTAATGAATAATGAGGAATGGATACAGTACAGTGAAAGTAATAAATAATAAGGAATGGATACAGTGTGACTGAGCACTTACCTTTAATGTTGTCAGCTGAATGCACATGGGGCCCCCATAATTTTCTAATTATACATGAAGACTACATTAACTGGAAACGTTTCGGTATAGAAAATGCGTGTCATTTGAAAAAAAAAAAAGTAAATAAAAAATATTAATAAAAAATCTGCGGCGGACGTAAGTCGTAGCAGTCGTAAGTCGGGGTCTCGCTGTATAGTGAGCATACTGCACAAGAGCATCTTTCACTGCACGCGAATTCCGGTCTTGAGGGATATTTGTATATTTCTTTACACTTATCATATGCCATCTCATGCGCTTGCCACTGTAGCATCACATACCTGCAGCCTTGAAAGGAAGGTGTCTCGCAGTTCCTGGTTTAGTTCCTTTAAGATGATTGTCGGGACTTCCTCGATCATCATCACCAGGAAGTTCAGGGATTCGTCATCAATTGTCTCCCTGCACGGTCACGGGGGTCGTCTACAGGTCCCTTTCTCTGATAATTTCTTGCAATGCCAAAAGCGGTTGTTCTCTTAATGCCAAGGTCAGCAGCGGTGATGAGAAAATCCTTGTTTGTCTCGTATTGTGCAATAATCCTTCTCTTATCCTCCTCCGATATACGGTTGTTGCGACTGACTCGCATGTTAAGTGTAATTGTCTCTGGCAGTATCATCTGTCTGACTATTTTGACTATTGTCTCATCTATTCTTTTATTGATGTGAGGGGGCGGATTCTTGGGCTTGCCACCAATGTGAGGGGGCCGGTTCCCTCTCCTTTTCTACACCACCCTCATCTTACTTCTCTTAGTTCTTACTCTTACTCAGTTCCGTCACCTATTCTTTGGTAGCATGGACATTCTTTTGGTAGCCTGGGCATTCTTTTGGTAGCCTGGGCATTCTTTTGGTAGCATGGTCGAGGGTCTAGGCACGTGAGTATGGTAATTTTGGTATCAAGTCACTTGGATGGAAATAAAGGTAAAATACTGTGGGAGAAATGAATACATCTAGAATTACTCTAAAAACAAGTTTATTAATATGCAATCAATGGGGGAAAAGATATTGTATAAATCATATAATTTCCAGGCTCACCTCCTGGGCTTAGTGCAAACTCAGTACCTTCTTCTTTACTCGTACCTTCTTCTTTACTCTTACTCACAACATTACTGGTGGTACATTACATGGCACTCATTGTAGATTATTCAACATATACGTAAACAATGACCCTAGTATATGCAGGGGTCCACTACCCAACCTGGGATAATTATTTCCAACTAATTATCCCTCACATACATGTTACACCATTCTCTGGACATTCACTTCCAAGGAGTAACCCAGGGCAGAACACTAGGGCCCACGACCTTTGTTATTGTGGGGTAGCCAGACACATGGCGGGTCTGGGGTCGAGCCCAACGAAGCCGTGGGGCACATTAATCAGGCCGCATCGGTGCCATCTTTTCATATATGATCCCGGCTGGACATCTAATACATCCGAGGCCGTTGTAGGATGGTAGAGCGATTCAAGCACCACAATGGGATGTTTAGCAGGTGTAGTCGACCCACTGGGTGATGGATTAGTTCTTTTGGTGGGATGATCACGGCCACCCTGCACCCTGACAGTGTCTTGCACCCTGACAGTGTCCTGCACCCTGGCACTGTCCTGCACCCTGGCAGTGTCCTGCACCCTGGCACTGCCCTGCACCCTGGCACTGTCCTGCACCCTGACAGTGTCCTGCACCCTGCCACTGTCCTGCACCCTGACAGTGTCCTGCACCCTGACAGTGTCCTGCACCCTGACAGTGTCCTGCACCCTGGCACTGTCCTGCACCCTGACAGTGTCCTGCACCCTGGCACTGCCCTGCACCCTGGCACTGTCCTGCACCCTGACTGTGTCCTGCACCCTGCCACTGTCCTAATAATCTGCCCTCTCTCAACAGTGCCGCGGAGCTTTACTTTGCCGGGATCATTGATAAAGATGTGTAGGATGATATCGTCTTGGTCGACGCCGGGGTGCAGGCACGTGGGATCTACAAGAGACAGTAGTGTGTGGTGTGATCCAATTTTCGTAATTTGTGGATGCTTGACCACCTCCCTGACGACGCCGTAGAGCATTCGCTTTTTCATTTCAAGCCTACACTCCCAAATTGTTATTATATTTCTGTAGGGCAGTGGATTGGTGTGGGAGGGGACATAAAAAATTCGTACACTGCCCTCCATTCCCACGTACAAGGAGCTTTCTTGCCTATATCCCCATATCATGAGCCATTGGTCTTCTTGTATCTTCTTAAGATGCTCATCTACACCAAGGGCCAAGTCTTCATGGAACATCACTTCCAATGCACTGCCCATTTCTTCAGTTGGGTTGACTTCTCTTAACATCACTTTAAGTTGCGGTGTTCCGTCTACCACTTTATAGCTTCCAGTCGATATTAGCCATCCAATAAACACCGCAGTATTTGTTGGTTGCTTGCCTTTCTTCAACTCCGTGTGAACCCTGTTAGGAGGCAGGTGGTCCCTTATTTCCCCCAATGAGAGCTCTGCTACCATGATGGCTTGCACATTAGGCTCCATGGTAACAATATCACCTTGAGTTGCCATGTTAAGTTAGCTGAACACCACACACCACCACTACGCTCCGATCCTTGAGTACAGCCGGGCCACACACAGGAACCTCACCCCCTCTATCTGTTTCAAACGATATTCAGTGGTTTCAAGACTGAACTTTGTCATAATTAACTGTAAAGCTCTCTCTGTCTATGTCACACCATACGTATGTTTTGTGTACAAATTGTTTCCAGTTTCGTCAACATAGATGCGGTGTTGTTGGAGCCCTTTCTCGTACTATATACAGCTAGACCCGACTTACGACGGGGTTAGGGACCCAAATCCAGGTCGTAAGTCTGACATAGATAACAATTTTTTTTTTTTTCTAATAAAAAAATCTACAATGAAATACAGTACAGTAAAAGTAATGAATAATGAGGAATGGATACAGTACAGTGAAAGTAATAAATAATAAGGAATGGATACAGTGTGACTGAGCACTTACCTTTAATGTTGTCAGCTGAATGCACATGGGGCCCCCATAATTTTCTAATTATACATGAAGACTACATTAACTGGAAACGTTTCGGTATAGAAAATGCGTGTCATTTGAAAAAAAAAATAAATAAAAAATATTAATAAAAAATCTGCGGCGGTCGTAGGTCGTAGCAGTCGTAAGTCGGGGTCTAGCTGTATAGTGAGCATACTGCACAAGAGCATCTTTCACTGCACGCGAATTCCGGTCTTGAGGTATATTTGTACATTTCTTTACACTTATCATATGCCATCTAATGCGCTTGCCACTGTAGCATCACATACCTGCAGCCTTGAAAGGAAGGTGTCTCGCAGTGCCTGGTTTAGTTCCTTTAAGATGATTGTCGGGACTTCCTCGATCATCATCACCAGGAAGTTCAGGGATTCGTCATCAATTGTCTCCCTGCACGGTCACGGGGGTCGTCTACAGGTCCCTTTCTCTGATAATTTCTTGCAATGCCAAAAGCGGTTGTTCTCTTAATACCAAGGTCAGCAGTGGTGATGAGAAAATCCTTGTTTGTCTCGTATTTTGCAATAATCCTTCTCTTATCCTCCTCCGATATACGGTTGTTGCGACTGACTCGCATGTTAAGTGTAATTGTCTCTGGCAGTATCATCTGTCTGACTATTTTGACTATTGTCTCGTCTATTCTTTTATTGATGTGAGGGGGCGGATTCTTGGGCTTGCCGCCAATGTGAGGGGGCTGGTTCCCTCTCCTTTTCTACACCACCCTCATCTTACTTACTTCTCTTAGTTCTTACTCTTACTTAGTTCCGTCACCTATTCTTTGGTAGCATGGACATTCTTTTGGTAGCCTGGGCATTCTTTTGGTAGCGTGGTTGAGGGTCTAGGCACGTGAGTATGGTAATTTTGGTATCAAGTCAATTGGATGGAAATAAAGGTAAAATACTGTGGGAGAAATGAATACATCTAGAATTACTCTAAAAACAAGTTTATTAATATGCAATCAATGGGGGAAAAGATATTGTATAAATCATATAATTTCCAGGCTCACCTCCTGGGCTTAGTGCAAACTCAGTACCTTCTTCTTTACTCTTACTCACAACATTACTGGTGGTGCATTACATGGCACTCATTGTAGATTATTCAACATATACGTAAACAATGACTCTAGTATATGCAGGGGTCCACTACCCAACCTGGGATAATTATTTCCAACTAATTATCCCTCACATACATGTTACACCATTCTCTGGACATTCACTTCCAAGGAGTAACCCAGGGCAGAACACTAGGGCCCACGACCTTTGTTATTGTGGGGTAGCCAGACACATGGCGGGTCTGGGGTCGGGCCCAACGAAGCCGTGGGGCACATTAATCAGGCCGCATCGGTGCCATCTTTTCATATATGATCCCGGCTGGACATCTAGTACATCCGAGGCCGTTGTAGGATGGTAGAGCGATTCAAGCACCACAATGGGATGTTTAGCAGGTGTAGTTGACCCACTGGGTGATGGATTAGTTCTTTTGGTGGGATGATCACGGCCACCCTGCACCCTGGCAGTGTCCTGCACCCTGGCAGTGTCCTGCACCCTGGCAGTGTCCTGCACCCTGCCACTGTCCTGCACCCTGACAGTGTCCTGCACCCTGGCACTGTCCTGCACCCTGGCACTGCCCTGCACCCTGGCACTGCCCTGCACCCTGACAGTGTCCTGCACCCTGCCACTGTCCTAATAATCTGCCCTCTCTCCACAGTGCCGTGGAGCTTTACTTTGCCGGGATCATTGATAAAGATGTGTAGGATGATATCGTCTTGGTCGGCGCCGGGGTGCAGGCACGTGGGATCTACAAGAGACAGTAGTGTGTGGTGTGATCCAATTTTCGTAATTTGTGGATGCTTGACCACCTCCCTGACGACGCCGTAGAGCATTCTCTTTTTCATTTCAAGCCTACACTCCCAAATTGTTATTATATTTCTGTAGGGCAGTGGACTGGTGTGGGAGGGGACATAAAAAATCCGTACACTGCCTTCCATTCCCACGTACAAGGAGCTTTCTTGCCTATATCCCCATATCATGAGCCATTGGTCTTCTTGTATCTTCTTAAGATGCTCATCTACAGTACACCAAGGGCCAAGTCTTCATGGAACATCACTTCCAATGCACTGCCCATTTCTTCAGTTGGGTTGACTTCTCTTAACATCACCTTAAGTTGCGGTGTTCCGTCTACCACTTTATAGCTTCCAGTCGATATTAGCCATCCAATAAACACCGCAGTATTTGTTGGTTGCTTGCCTTTCTTCAACTCCGTGTGAACCCTGTTAGGAGGCAGGTGGTCCCTTATTTCCCCCAATGAGAGCTGCACCACCATGATGGCTTGCACATTAGGCTCCATGGTAACAATATCACCTAGAGTTGCCATGTTAAGTTAGCTGAACACCACACACCACCACTACTCTCCGATCCTTGAGTACAGCCGGGCCACACACAGGAACCTCACCCCCTCTATCTGTTTCAAACGATATTCAGTGGTTTCAAGACTGAACTTTGTCATAATTAACTGTAAAGCTCTCTCTGTCTATGTCACACCATACGTATGTTTTGTGTACAAATTGTTTCCAGTTTCGTCAACATAGATGCGGTGTTGTTGGAGCCCTTTCTCGTACTATATACAGCTAGACCCGACTTACGACGGGGTTAGGGACCCAAATCCAGGTCGTAAGTCTGACATAGATAACAATTTTTTTTTTTTTCTAATAAAAAAATCTACAATGAAATACAGTACAGTAAAAGTAATGAATAATGAGGAATGGATACAGTACAGTGAAAGTAATAAATAATAAGGAATGGATACAGTGTGACTGAGCACTTACCTTTAATGTTGTCAGCTGAATGCACATGGGGCCGGTCTAGGACAACTGGCCGCCGCCATCTGGCCGTAGCCCAACTGGCCGCGGGAAACTCGCCGCGGCCGACTGGCCGCCATATGGAACTTTTTGTTGACAAAATTGATGAAAGTGTGATAAAAAAAGAGGATTAAATTTCTTTATGAAGTACTTTATTGGAATAAAATAATAAAAGATACCTGGTACATATGCAAAAATCTATGAAAAGTTATGTTGTTAGTAAAATTATTGTTGGTAAAAAATAAGTATGCTAAAATGTCTTTATTGATTAAAAAAAACAAGATTCAACTGCAAAAATCTAGGAAAAGTTATGGGCAATTCCCCTAAGATATTCTACAAGATTTCGACTCTCAAATGTACTGACAATTGCTTTAATTCTTTCATCTGCTTGTCTGTATTTCTTCAACTTGACAGGTGGCTCTTGCCCTGCGATCAGCTGCTCGTAATATAGGTCTCTTCCACGTTGGACTGTTTTCAAACCATCAATAAATTTCCAAACAGTAGGATGTTGCATTCCAAGTTCATTTTGCAGTCTTCGATGAGCAGCTTCTGCGTGATTGTTTGTCCTGTCTTCGTCATTTAAGGAGCGTTCATAAACGTTCCACATTTCCTGTGGAAAAAGTGGAGCACGTCTGCCATTACCCCTTCTGTTTCTTCTGCCAACATAGTTGTCCTCAAACCAATCAAGAAGTACTTGTAGTTCATCTGGTAGCTCATCAGCGAGATTTTCAATTGCTTCAGTCATATATTCCACTGGTACAAATGCCAGGGCACTGATCATTTTAGCTCTCAAAGCAAAATCTGCATCATTATTGTATTGTCTAGAAAGTCCAGAGGATGTAAGTCTTTTATGTAAATTTTGTGTCAGATGAAAAAAACATCCCCTAATTTCAGCAGTTGGAAAATGTTCCTGAAGACTTTTGAAATTTGCCACCTCAAAATCACAGTAGATTGCTTCAGGATGGCATTCGGGTTGAATTTCTAGAATCATACTAAATAATTTGTCATAGGTGGAACGTAATTTATTTGGAAGTAGGGCATATAGGACTGGATGAATACCTCCATGCATTTCTGCAAGAATGACAAACACCTGGGAAAAAAGGGGAGGTGTAATTTTGAACGTTCCATCAACAAAGAATTTTTTGGATTCCTTCAGTAAAGTTTTATTTCTTTGCCTTCCGAATATAATAATTCTGCATGTCGCATCACCACTGTCACCAAGAAGAAAATTTTCTGATTCATAAGTTCGAAAATCACCATCAATCACCAGGTTTTCTAGATTAGTAGGATTAGCAGGATATGCTCTGACCTCCTTTCTTTTCCTTCGCACAAGTTTGCGTAGAGCACCGTGAGTGGGCAGGACTCCTTGACATGCTTGTGTCAGATTTCCTACACATTCGTTGATAACTTGATTAGTTTGTTCCACCGTTTCAGCAGCCCGAGATTTTAACTTCGTAATAGTTTCTTGCTTTACCACTTGAGCTGCGTCAGCTGCGTGTGAATGAACATTGATAAATTTGACAATTTCTCCATCCTTTACATGAACTCTTGCTTTGCACTGCCGCCTCTTTTCACATCTCCAAAATTCTGTGACTTGATCAGCACCGACTTTGTCAAAAATATAGATATATCCATCGCTTGTAAACTTTCCTTTCCCTCGCTGTGACAGATTCGCTGATGCCATTCTCGAAGGGGGTTGACATGTACTGAATATAATTTTCCGTTACACCTCCCTTTATATTCGGATTATAGTTGGGTCCGACCTGAGTTGGGCGAGTCTGACCTGAGTGTGTCCGGGGTCCGACCTGAGTGACGCAGAAGCTGTTGAATGTTTAGAAATTATTCAGGATAATTTTCTGTATCAACACGTACTAGAACCAACTAGGGGAACAACATATTAAATCTCGTTTTCAGTAATAGGGAAATTACAATTTCAAATTTGGAGAATTAAAAAAATTTTCTTTATTTCAGAGCAGCAGATTTTGAAGGATTAAGACCTCAGCTGTCAGCTGAGGTCTGGGAAGGGATTACAAATTGCCATAGGACAGGTCTAATCGCAGGTAGTGGATTAACCCAGGGATGAGGTCATAGATGGGGGAACAGACAGGGTTGGGTTATGACCATTCTCCGAGGCCGTTGTAGGATGGTAGAGCGATTCAAGCACCACAATGGGATGTTTAGCAGGTGTAGTCGACCCACTGGGTGATGGATTAGTTCTTTTGGTGGGATGATCACGGCCACCCTGCAACCTGGCACTGTCCTGCACACTGCAGTGTCCTGCACCCTGGCACTGTCCTGCACCCTGACACTGTCCTGCACCCTGGCACTGTCCTGCACCCTGGCACTGTCCTGCACCCTGACAGTGTCCTGCACCCTGCCACTGTCCTAATAATCTGCCCTCTCTCCACAGTGCCGCGGAGCTTTACTTTGCCGGGATCATTGATAAAGATGTGTAGGATGATATCGTCTTGGTCGGCGCCGGGGTGCAGGCACGTGGGATCTACAAGAGACAGTAGTGTGTGGTGTGATCCAATTTTCGTAATTTGTGGATGCTTGACCACCTCCCTGACGACGCCGTACAGCATTCTCTTTTTCATTTCAAGCCTACACTCCCAAATTGTTATTATATTTCTGTAGGGTAGTGGACTGGTGTGGGAGGGGACATAAAAAATTCGTACACTGCCTTCCATTCCCACGTACAAGGAGCTTTCTTGCCTATATCCCCATATCATGAGCCATTGGTCTTCTTGTATCTTCTTAAGATGCTCATCTACACCAAGGGCCAAGTCTTCATGGAACATCACTTCCAATTCACTGCCCATTTCTTCAGTTGGGTTGACTTCTCTTAACATCACCTTAAGTTGCGGTGTTCCGTCTACCACTTTATAGCTTCCAGTCGATATTAGCCATCCAATAAACACCGCAGTATTTGTTGGTTGCTTGCCTTTCTTCAACTCCATTTGAACCCTGTTAGGAGGCAGGTGGTCCCTTATTTCCCCCAATGAGAGCTCCGCCACCATGATGGCTTGCACATTAGGCTCCATGGTAACAATATCACCTTGAGTTGCCATGTTAAGTTAGCTGAACACCACACACCACCACTACGCTCCGATCCTTGAGTACAGCCGGGCCACACACAGGAACCTCACCCCCTCTATCTGTTTCAAACTATATTCAGTGGTTTCAAGACTGAACTTTGTCATAATTAACTGTAAAGCTCTCTCTGTCTGTCACACCATACGTATGTTTTGTGTACAAATTGTTTCCAGTTTCGTCAACATAGATGCGGTGTTGTTGGAGCCCTTTCTCGTACTATATACAGTTAAGACCCGACTTGCGACGGGGTTAGGGACCCAAATCCAGGTAGTAAGCCCGACATAGATAAAAATTATTATTATTTTTTTTTAATAAAAAATCTACAATGAAATACAGTACAGTAAAAGTAATGAATAATGAGGAATGGATACAGTACAGTGAAAGTAATAAATAATAAGGAATGGATGCAGTGTGACTGAGCACTTACCTTTAATGTTGTCAGCTGAATGCACATGGGGCCCCCATAATTTTCTAATTATACATGAAGACTACATTAACTGGAAACGTTTCGGTATAGAAAATGCGTGTCATTTGAAAACAATAAAATAAATAAATAAAAAATATTAATAAAAAATCTGCGGCGGTCGTAAGTCGTAGCAGTCGTAAGTCGGGGTCTAGCTGTATAGTGAGCATACTGCACAAGAGCATCTTTCAGTGCACGCGAATTCCGGTCTTGAGGGATATTTGTGCATTTCTTTACACTTATCATATGCCATCTAATGCGCTTGCCACTGTAGCATCACATACCTGCAGCCTTGAAAGGAAGGTGTCTCGCAGTGCCTGGTTTAGTTCCTTTAAGATGATTGTCGGGACTTCCTCGATCATCATCACCAGGAAGTTCAGGGATTCGTCATCAATTGTCTCCCTGCACGGTCACGGGGGTCGTCTACAGGTCCCTTTCTCTGATAATTTCTTGCAATGCCAAAAGCGGTTGTTCTCTTAATGCCAAGGTCAGCAGCGGTGATGAGAAAATCCTTGTTTGTCTCGTATTTTGCAATAATCCTTCTCTTATCCTCCTCCGATATACGGTTGTTGCGACTGACTCGCATGTTAAGTGTAATTGTCTCTGGCAGTATCATCTGTCTGACTATTTTGACTATTGTCTCGTCTATTCTTTTATTGATGTGAGGGGGCGGATTCTTGGGCTTGCCGCCAATGTGAGGCGGCCGGTTCCCTCTCCTTTTCTACACCACCCTCATCTTACTTACTTCTCTTAGTTCTTACTCTTACTCAGTTCCGTCACCTATTCTTTGGTAGCATGGACATTCTTTTGGTAGCCTGGGCATTCTTTTGGTAGCATGGTCGAGGGTCTAGGCACGTGAGTATGGTAATTTTGGTATCAAGTCACTTGGATGGAAATAAAGGTAAAATACTGTGGGAGAAATGAATACATCTAGAATTCCTCTAAAAACAAGTTTATTAATATGCAATCAATGG
>NW_024714502.1:0-15715 GCF_018991925.1 Homarus americanus
GTCCTCATATTGCCAAATTGCTGTGGATCAATTGACTGATAAATTGTAGCAAATGCCCACTCAAAAACAAAGTCTTCACAGAGTAAACTGGGTATGGGGTATGGGGGTAATGGCAACTGGCCTGGGGGTCGTTAGGGGACTATGGGGTGGTGACCTTGGGGATAGGGGTGACAAATGCGGTTTTCCATTCATTCGGGCATTTGCTATGTTGGATGGTTCATGTGATAAGATCAGAGTAAGGTACAACATATAGAAAACTGGGAATCTGTATTTTTTTTCATAATACTTTAAAACAGAAATTGACATCATGTTGCTCACTACAGAGAGGTTTTGTGCCAGTCATAACAACTAGGGAATAAATATCCAAGTTCTCCGCTACACCTTAACCAATAGTCAGTGTTTTACGGATATCAGGACCAGACAAGTTTATATTAAAACACCGTTACTCTTACCTAATTCTTTCTGTACAATTCGATAACCTGCTATATTACGTATTATGTCAGACCCTTTGTTGTTAGTCATGATAGAGCGATTATTGTGCCGTTAGGTATAATAACAGTTGTGTGGCTAACTTGTCCTCTTCTACACACCGTACCAACAGTGTTAAGAAGGGTAACATCATCTTAACTCTTGGTAACTCATGCACCACATCTCTCATCATCACTCTTGTTATAAACACATATATACATAACAGAGAGAGAGTGATATGTAAATTATTTCTTAAATCTCACTCACATAACATCAACATAACAGCTACACATAGTTCCTTAAGCTCTAACATTTATTCTCTTGGTGGGAAAAACTATAACAAGTCTATGAAACTTAAAAAACATATTTGAAAATGGAATACTTATTTCAAAATCATTATCGGTGAATTTAACCAAAAACTGAGGAGTAAGAATGTATTTACGAGAGGGAAAATTGTGTCGGTGATCACAGGAGAGAAGCGACTGTCTCGTTGAATTTACAGAGAACAAGAATTTTTCCATCATAAATTTTCAGTATAAAATCGAAACTGCCTTCATTTTACTCACTTAAACACATATTTCAGGACAAATCGGAACTTAGTAATTATAGTATTGGAAGTTCACAATATACTCAGCTTGACTCACTCTTCTCAGACAGGCACTGATGACCTCACAGCAGAGAGTGTTGTTAATGGCCTCACTCAGTTGGTCAGAGACTCACCCCGACCACCTGATCACGCTGGTAACAAAGCAAATTTATAAACATGTTGCTCAAAATACATCCAAACATTTATACCATTACTGCCTCTCCTGCTGTAGTTGTTTGGGTCACTGTATGGTTACCACACTGTACTGTCATCCTCCATCAAATCCTTCCTCTCCCAGACTCGGACCATGTGGTGATATGACGGTGCTGACTGAGGTCTTTTGGGGAAATTCCACTTCCATTTCACTTTAACATCAACATGGGGTGTCTTATGTAGCGGTCAAAGCGTTTATTGTGTTAAACTAGTGTAAAAATATCCTTATTCGCGTCTGCCACTAGCCATCGAGCGCGGACAATCACCGCGTTAAGCAGAAACGTCGTTTAGTCAACAAATGATCTTCGACACAATATCTAATGGAGGACCATTCAAACCCACAGTGCCCCTCCCCCCCTCACCAACCTTACTACTCCCTAGTGTCACACCTCCCTGACAAGTTGAATGACCCCACCAATACAGTCAGATCAGTTACAGCCGACGTCGTTGTTGTCTCTGGGGCGTGACAGATTGTTTACTGCATCTGCCACGTTAATGATGACACTACAGTATTTCACCACCCTTGAACAAATGGACGTGTTAGGGGCGTAGTGCTGTTCTGTCCCAACGATCTATGACATAATGGTGAATTTCCAGATGTTGTGAAGGTGTTATGGGTGTGTGTTTTGCTTTGGACTCCTCCTCGCCACGTTGCCAGGAAATGGACAATTTCAGGATCAAGTTCTTAACAACTTCCATTCACCTGCTGACGAAGCTCTACAAGGAGTTCTTCCACGGAACTAGCCAAACCCGTCTGCTCCATCATCAATGCTTCTCGCAGACAACATGCCCCGCTGAGTGAAGACTTGATATGTTTCTACTGCACCGACGTCACCAAGTCTACAATCATTGAACGAGCTAAGAGCCATCACCATCACTCTGATACCAACCTAATCTACGGACAATTCCGGCGCCATAGATCCTCAGTAAGTTGTTAATATGAAAACCTCCTCCGTCACTCACTGTCTTGTTAACTTTGTAGATTTCATTTACCACAAACTAGAGAAACGAAACACTTCTCTGGCTGTCACCTTCTTAGACTTCACCAAAGTGTTCGACATAGTCAGTCACAACATAATCATCAACAAAGCCGTCCTTGCCCCTGACCTAATCATTAGATAACGGGGGAGTTGGTCTAGATAAACATAACTTAACCTATCTATTTCGGTCAACTGATAAGTCAAGAATTACATTTTAAACAGTGAAAGGTATTAATGTTTATAATGTTAAAATTTTAATGCTACTTTAAAACTACATAGATATTTTGCAACATAGTTTGACATATACACTAAACAACTGTACTTTACGATGACGTTTTCTTTTCGTAAATTAAAAATATTCGACTTTGAATTAATACAATGAGCAATCCGAGAATAAAAATTAACACCCACGAATTTCCACTATTAAGGTGTGACTAACCAGAGACAATAAAAAAGAAAGCTAAGGGGATTTTTTTTTCTTTTTAATACGATCCCAATTCCCAGAAACAATCTGATCAAGTACGTTTTCCCTAAATTGGTCTGAATTGGAATGTGAATCAACTCCACAAGCGGGCAGTCAGATTAAATTTCTTTCCAGATGAGTCGTGATTAACCAGACAAGTCAAAAAACCATATTGTTCTGGGGTGAAGCGGCACATAATTCCAACTTCTACAAATTATAAAATCAATTTTCCGTCAAAACAGAAAAAAGTTTACTTGTGAAATATGTTACGTGAAGTTATTCGTCCTGAGTGTGATGTCTTACGGTAGTGCTACTTGTACCTGCTACTGTTCCTGCCACTATGTCCCTGCCACTATGCCCCTGCCACTATATCCTGCCACTATGTCACTGTCAGTAATACCAGGAAGAATCAATAGACTCGGGACCCGATGGAAATTCACAGAAAATGAATCACATTCCAGACCGGTGAACAGCCTTAGAAACGTGCGTGAATCATCTGGAGTTTAGTATCAAACGACGAAGAAGTGTCCAGGTGGTTGTGGCAGTTTTATTAACGACAATGGCTGTAGTTTGGGGTACTTGGTTGTAGATTCTGCCTCTTGCCTCTTTTTCCCGGGCCAAAGGAAAATTGACTCAGATAGAGATCATTATTTATGTCTGGACTACACACTTCACCTTCCTTGGTAAAGATTTAGGCAGAAGTTTGTGAGTCAAGTGTCAACAATATGAAAAGTTTTGAATATATTATTGATGATGAGTTAAAGGATGCTAAGAGTTGTACTGTACATCGTGTGTGTTGTTGACATAAACTGTGATGGTCTTACTTGAACACAATTGCTTACACACACAATTAATTTTATCTCGTTGTTTGCGTGATCTTCTCCAGGAAATTCAGATTGGTGTTACTTACGAGGTAACATATTTATTCTATTCATGGCATGTGTGTTGTTCTTGTTGTAGAGGTACCAATCACATTGTGGGACTTTCTATGTCTATTCTCACCTGTTCCTAATATAACTCTCCTCGACACAGGATTTAACTCTCGTTCGTTAGACTTAAACTATTGCCTCATTTCTAAGGAATTATTCGACTCCTTTATCTTCGCACCGTCATTTATCCGTTTCTTAATAAGAACGGAAGATTGGGGGAAACTGCTCATACTGGGCAGTCCCGTTTACACCAAACCCCTATCGCTCATATATCCATCCAACCTATGTTTGAAGCTATGCAGCGTATTGTAGTTAGTGATTATGTTTGGTAACTTGTTCCACTCATCCACTACTTTATTTCCAAACCAATGATTACGTATCTCTCGCCTAAATCTGAACCTGTCTAATTTAAAATCATTGTTACGAGTTCGCTCCTGGTTGGATAGTTGAGTATCTTTGTTATATCACCTTTGTTTAGCCCTGACTTCCATTTATACACCTCGATCATATCGCCCCTCACTCTATGGGCGTGCAAATTAAGATGCTTTAACCTGTCTCTGTACTCAAGGTTACTAATACCCGGGATTAGTCTTGTCATTCTACTCTGAATTCTGTCTCGGGATTCTATATCCATTCTGGAGTATGGTGATCAGAACTGAACCGCGTAATCCAAGTGAGGTCTCACAAGCGCAAGATATAGTTTTAGGATAACCTGGCTAGTCTTGTAACTAACACTCTTTTGTATGAGCCTAAGTACTTTGTTAGCCTTGTTACGACCATTATACATTGTTTACTTGGTTTAAAATTCCTACTTATCATTCCTCCTAAATGTTTCTCACAGTCGGATTTCTTTATAACAACGTTGTTCATTTAATATCTGGTTTCTCTGTTTACATCTCCTAGACTAAGTACTTTACATTTGTACACATTAAATTTGATGTGCCATTTGCAGACCATTCGAGTTTTTTTAAGATCTTCCTGTAGTTTTGTGGAGTCCTCGTCAGATTTAGTTACACCCCTTATTTTAGTGTCATCAGCAAATTTAATTATGTTGCTGTCGACGCCTATTTCTATGTCGTTTACAGCATGTTTAATAAATAGTAATGGTCCAAGTACTGAGCCTTGGAGTACTCCACTACTGACGTTACCCCAATTGGATTTAGTGCCGTTAAGGCTTACTCGCTGTTTCCTGTCCTGTAACCACGTCCTAATACATTTTAGAATATCTCCTCCAATTCCATGAGCCTCCATCTTTCGTATTAGTCTTTCGTGGGGGACTCTGTCAAAGGCTTTGCAAAGTCGAGATATACCACATCATAATCGTGCCCGTCGTCCACTGATTCGAAAACATTTGAAAAAGAGTGTTAATAGATTAGTTAGACATGAACGCCCACTTGTGAAGCCATGTTGGGAATCATAGACCAACTTAATAATAATAATAATAATAATAATAATAATAATGATAATAATAATAATAATAATAATAATAATAATAATAATAACAATAATAATATTAATAATAATAAACGATTTATTAATAGAGTTGCAGCCGGTGGCTGAAAATATACAGACTTACATTTGATTTAGACATAATGATATAATATGCATTGAATACATTTACAGGGCTGTACAGTACATAAATCAGGAGTTGTTTATTATTTTAACAATAGATGGGATGGTGCTGTTCTTATATCTATCGGTGCAGGCTCTTATGGGCTGAATTTTGTTGCAGTGGCGGACTCCGCGAGTTGGGTGGGGGGCTGCAGGTGGCAGGAGGTGGCGATAACGACAGTGGTGGAGTAGTCCACTGCCAAACCTTTCCAGTGCTTGGTGGTGGAGGTCACTGAGGGATGGCATTTCCAGGGTGGAGAGAGCGTTGGTGTAGCCGGAGTATTCTGCGCCGAGCATGATTCTGCAGGTCCTTTTCTGTACCTTCTCTAGCTGACGTTGTTGGGTGGAGTTGAGAGAAGACGACCAGGCTGGTGACGCATACGTTAGTTTGGGGAGAATAAATGCGTTGTAGATGGTCCTCAGCTCTGGCGTGGGTGTCCCAAGTGACCTAAGTCGTCGTAGCATGTGTAGGTTATGTATCTAAGCTACTGCACGTGTTATGTGGCAACATTGCCCCGAGGCTGCCATATGGCAAGGTAGTCTCAGTCTGACTCTGTGGGCCGTGCTTGGCACACGCTAGTCACCACCTGTATTTCTCCTATCCGAATAAATGGACTTCAGTGTGACCCGGTGTTTCCCTACCCATTACTGCATTCTTCAGGGAACATTTGGAACCTTCATGGCGCAGTGAGTAGGATGTGCGGACTTACAAGTGTGTGAACAATGGACAGTTAGCCGGCGATGTGCGACTGCCGGCGATGTGCACTTCGACTCTTGGTGTGTTGTGTTGTGTTGTGCTGTGTTTTGCTGCGACGTGCAGTGTTGCTCCGTCACAGTGCGTTTTAGTGACGGTGGTAGTGTTAGTGTCAGTGTATTAGTGTGTCTAGAGCTGAGAGTTGAGCATTGGCCTGTTTTTTGTGGTACCCACGGAGCACGCAGACGTACACCCTTCTCGTGTGACATCTGGGGAGGCACTAACGTTCTCACCCCCGCGGCAGCTCAAGCCACCGGCATTAAGGCCACCACGAAGTGCTCTCTCAGACACACACACACGCACGCACGCACGCACTCACTCACTCACGGACAGGACAGTGGACTCTATGCGTTATTTCTGCGCTGTTTATGTCATATATATGTGGTTCGAGCTGATGAGGCGCCACTTTATATACTAAACAGCGCAGTCCACACATAAAAAGATGGGCGGTAAGAAGGGACAACGTCAAGATGGGAGACACGACTCCCCACCACCATCACCTCCACCGGGCGCAGACTCTCATCCTCCACCTCCAGCGATGGACATTGCCACAATTCTGAGGTGGATGGACGACAGGCACGAGAGACGCAGAGAGATGGAACTTCAGAGGGAGGAGACACGAAGAGAGGAGGAAAAGTTGCGTTTTGAGGCACTATTGGCGACCCTGGCGCAAACCCACCCTCCCTCACTCGCAGGTAGCGCGCACCAAGGCGCCAGTACCCTCCCTCCCCCACCACACCAGCGTCCTCCAGGCACTCCTGCTACTCCAACAGCTCCCAAGGCATCTGTTCAACCCTCACCCGCCCTCTCACCAGACGTCACGTTTCAGCTTTTTCGTGAGTGGAGGCGGCGTTGGACAGATTACTCCACGATGGTGGACCTTGACAGCATGCCTCCAAACAAACAGCTCATCCAACTGCGGATGTGTTTGTCGCTGGAGACCCAGAGAGTTTTGGAGCACACGTTGCAAGTGCCTCCCGATTCTACCTCTTCAGTGACGGATGTGCTCGACGTTAAGGGTCGGAATAACGAGGCTTTGCTTCGCTGCGCCTTTACCAGCTGCAAGCAGGCGGAGAATGAATCCTTTGACGACTTTTTTGTACGGTTGAAGAGTTTGTCGGAGGAGATCGACGTCTGCAAGGCGCACAGCCGGGAATGTGAGGAAGCCTGGATCAAGCACGGGATCTTGGCAGGTGTCAGGCAAGAAGAGTTGGTGCAGCGACTCATCCCCCTGGACGCTTACTCCACACTCCAGGTGGTAGTGACTGAATGTCGGTCGTACGAGGACACCAAGTCCGCCACCTCTGCCTTACGGGCCCCTCCTGCTGTGAGAGCAATCTCTCAGTACAAGAAGGGTAAGAAGGCGGCCAACAACGTGAAGGCTGCCGCACGTTCTTCCACGCCTCCGCCTAGTGGTTCCTGTGGCAGCTGTGGAAATCAGCATGGCCCCAAGACATGCCCGGCCGCCGAAGCACTGTGTCGTGGATGTGACCGTAAGGGCCACTGGTCTAACACAGACAGGTGCCCTGCATGAGGCCGCAAGTGTCAGGCCTGCGGTCGCTATGGACACTACGACAAGTGCTGCCGCCAACCCAAGCCCAAAAGCCCGAGACGAGGGGGAAAGCAGCGCACTTACCTCGGGGTGGTTCGCACGCAGCCCCCTTCAGATGGCCCACGCAGCCCCAAGCAGCAGCTGAGTCACATCAGGAGGGTGGAATCGACCACACGCCCCAGGACTACCCCTTCCCCTACCATCCGCGTCGCCGTCACACACGGTGATGTGTCGGGTCACATCGAGGTGATACCGGACACCGGCGCTGATACTACGGTGATAGGCCTGAAGCACCTCCAGAAACTGGGCCTCACCAAACGCGGCCTGGGACCACCGCCACAGCTGCAGTACTACAATGCGGACAGTTCCCAGATGCCGGACGCTGTGGGCTCCTTTCAAGCGGAGATCACTTACGGGAACAGGTCATGTCACGGATGGATCGACGTGCAGCCTACTCTCGCTACACCCTTGTTGTCGTGGGAGCACTGCAAGGAGTTAGGCGTGGTGCCCAGAGACTTTCCCGAGCAGATCCCAGCTGCTCGGTACACCGCCAGCATGGTGCGTGAATCACCGAGCAACGCGCCTGGCGCTGCCGCACAGAGCTGCCCAGAACCCGCGTCTACTCCCACCCACACAGGACGCTCCCCTGCCCAGATCCTGTATGGTCACCCTCTCCGCTCTTGCGTTCCTGCACACGCCAAGGCCTTCGCGAAGGAGTGGCAGACCAGAGCCGAGAGCTGCGACCGCCCTGCCACTACACGTGCACAGGACGCCAAGGCTCGGTATGACGACCGTGCCCGCCCTCTTCAGCCACTGGAGATTGGTGCCCTTGCCCGCGTCCAGGACCCGACGACGACACGTTGGGACAAGGTGGGCATAGTAATGGGCGTCGGCCGATCGCGGGACTACAAGGTCAGGATGCCGAGCGGCCGTGTCTGGTGGAGGAACCGCCGCTTCCTCCGGCCAGTCCCACCCCCTGCTGCTGGCCCCCTGACCGAAGACGAGTCCCCTACACCTCACGAGGATCCGCCCCACAGTGCACCTCGACGCTCGGAGCGACTTAGGACTAAGAAATCCGCTCAAGACAAAGACTATGAGCGTGAGGGGGGAGGGAGATGTAGGTTATGTATCTAAGCTACTGTGCCGAGTAGCAACCTTGTATATAAGCTACTGTGCCGAGTAGCATCTATGTATATAATTACGTGGCAACACTGCACGTGTTATGTGGCAACATTGCCCCGAGGCTGTCATATGGCAAGGCAGTCTCAGTCTGACTCTGTGGGCCGTGCGTGGCACACGCTAGTCACCACCTGTATTTCTCCTATCCGAATAAATGGACTTCAGTGTTACCCGGTGTTTCCCTACCCATCACTGCATTCTTCAGGGAACACTTGGAACCTTCAGCATGTAGAGGCGGTACGAGGTTGCCTTGACTGTGTTATTTAGATGGGCCTTCCAGTCCAGTTTGTTGTCTATAGTAACACCCAGGAGTTTGGCAGACTGCACCAGCTGGAGAGGATGGGCACCCACTGTGACTGCTGGGGCTTGCACCGGAGTGGTGGCGGTATTGATGTGCAGGACTACGGTTTTGGTGTGGTTGATGGTGACCTTGTTCTCTGTAGTCCATGCCTGTAGCGTGTCTAGGGTGCCTTGTCCACTGAAACCCCCTTGTGCTTCTGCAGGTGATTTCGAAAAGAGTTTGAAATTATTTCTTTCAGCAATTAACCTACAATTGGTGTTAAAGTGATTGGACGGTAGTCAGAGGATAGTGATCTATCTCCTTTCTTAAATATTGGTATCATTGTGATCTATCTGGTTCATACTATTGTGGTTCACATGACTTATCCTCAAACTGTAACGAGAACCTACATCCGTCCTCAGGTAGACACATTATCTTACGGTACAACTCGTAAGAAATAAATACCTGTCCAAGATAGTGAATAAGACTCTCTGAGCCACGACTCACATACATCACTGCCACTTCCTTACCTCGTCACTCATGGTTCTGGCAACACTGGAGGACCATTTCTCATCCAAGTAATTCAATATACCATAAATGGCTCACAGCGTCAGTGTCAGGTCTTGTGAGGCGATACAGTGAACTGCTACTTGTGGTACAGCCTTTCTACTGCTGTGATGCAGTGAACTACTACTTGTGGTACAGCCTTTCTACTGCTGTGAACTGCTACTTCTGAAATAACATTTTTTCCTGTTAAAGTTGTGTGTTCATTAAGTAACTATTGATTAAATGCATTGATGGTGAGGCTGGCAAAAATATCCATAGTATCATTTAGGTAAATATTGAATATACAGCCTCTGTAATACATCACTAAACAGTAATACAGATCCAAAAGACATAAACGCAGTTCTCTCTATTAGAGGTAAGTTTACCCAGGAATGTACGAGTAACGAGCTCTAAAGGGCAGAGTGGAGACCAAGGGATTTGTTTACTGTATTCTAAGAGTAAATACAGGAACAAACTTACCTGACGTAATCAAAGGTTTGCCAAGTTGAGACAGCTCAGTGAGTATCACAGCGGTGGAGAGGAAAGCGACACTTGTTGCAGTTAATGTAGGACACTGTTAGGCAGAGCAGCTGTTAGTAACCCATATTTTGTAGGATAATAATCTATAGAGAAACGTTAGATATTGTGAGAAAATTATCAAATTATATATAATAATTTAACAGATAAACAAAGTAGTATACATGTTTATTTCAGGAAAAGGAAGTAGAACAATGTATACGATAAGCTAGTAAATAGTACTATTGACAGAGAAAATAGAGTAGTATCGACCATGATAATTCCTAGTAGCATTGACCTCACACTGACCACACTGATACACAGCACAACACCGTAACAGTAGAAGGGACGAGTCTGTGTGGTGATAATAACTCTGTCTATTTACTGACACTTGTTCATGTTCCTCTACAATAACCTTAACTACGGCCCTGTTTAATACCATTTAATATTCTTGGTTTTTAATCAATGTAAAACCAACCAGGTATTAATTCCAAGTTAACGAACAGGTTAATGAGGTCTGAGAGTGTCCCTGGCAGAAGGTGAAAAGTTAAAAGCTCTCAGAGGGGTTGTCTCGTGCAGCTCAGCTTATACTGTACACGGGGAACGTTGAATGAATTCTGGCATGATTTAAATTATTTTGCATGTCTTAATGGGAGAGTTGAAGCGGGTGTTGTTAGATGATCCCCTGTCGCTGGCCGGGTAATGCCCTGGCTACGGCCGCTGATGACAACCTTGCTGTTGTTGTCTCAGCTTTTTTACTCAGCAGTAATACCCACCCACGACCTGGATGACTGGCTGGCTGATTGACTGACTCACCGACTGACTCACTGGCTGATTGGCTCCCTCACCTACTGCCTTACTCACGACCTGAGTCACTGCCTCATTCACGATGTAGTGTAGACCGTGAGTGCTGTGTACAGGTCATAGTCAGCCTGTGATGGCCTACCCTGGGCCCTCACCTTACCATATATAGCCAGTGTGGGTCTACGAAAACATCACCAGGGGGCACACAAGACATAGATGGACCTGCCTTAGCCAGGGCTCTGTAGTTAAGACCCTGTATGATCCTCCTGTAGCCACTGAGACACTAATCATAGTTCACTGTAGAAAATCAAGACATCATAGTTGACTTTAGAGGACTGAGACACACCATAGCTCACTGTAGACAGCTGAGACACTAACCATAGATCACTGTAGAAAGCTGAGACACTAACCATAGATCACTGTAGAAAGCTGTGACACTAACCACAGATCACCGTAGAAAGCTGATAAACTAACCACAGATCACTGTAGAAAGCTGAGATACTAACCATAGATCACTGTAGAGAGCTGAGACGCTAACTATTATAGATCACTGTAGAGAGCTGAGACACTAATCATAGATCACTGTAGAGAGCTGAGACACTACTCATAGATCACTGTAGAGAGCTGAGACGCTAATCATAGATCACTGTAGAGAGCTGAGACACTAATTATTATAGATCACTGTAGAGAGCTGAGACACTAATCATAGTTCACTGTAGAGAGCTGAGACACTAATCATAGTTCACTGTAGAGAGCTGAGACACTAATCATAGATCACTGTAGAGAGCTGAGACACTAATCATAGATCATTGTAGAGAGCTGAGACACTAATCATAAATCAATGTAGAGAGCTGAGACACTAATCATAAATCACTGTAGAGAGCTGAGGCCTCTGACGCTGGAGTGATTGTACTACTGAGGCATTTTCTTGAACAAACCATTCTTGAGGAACTGATGATCAACTCTGAATAAAAAACTTTTGTCTTTATAGAACATAACATCAGAGTTTTACCGTCTCCTGTCCTCGTAAATTTACTTCATAATGATAATCTCGTCTTACCTATGATGATAACCTTCGTGATCTGATTTAAGATTTTGATAAAAGTTAAAAAATAAATACTTTACCTTATTACCTGAAGGGTGATATTGTTGAGACATGTTGCTTTTATCGGTCAGTGGTCTGCGGGGGTGACGGTAAACACTCGTTAACCCCTTGTGTACGGGGTCCTCTCTCTGCTGAATAATATTATCTGGTGTTACTTAAATAAAGTATTAAAAGTGGCGGCCCCGTAGTGAAGGTGTTTAAAGTTTATTATTGTGACTTTACACTTCAGGCTGATGACCGTATAGTGTGAAGTCCATAGTGAATATATGAACGTTGAACTGGTCTTACGCTGTGAAGGGAAGATGTTAGTTCCGTTGGTAGTGTGTTTCTGTGGCCTTGATAAGTGATGGTCATGATAACAAGTGTTGGATGTTGGTCATGATAACAAGTGTTGGAGGTTGGTCATGATAATGCGTTGATGTTGGCTGCGATAACAAGCGTAATAATAATAATAATAATAATTAACGGTTTGTTTTCGAAAATTCTGCAGCCCGAAGGCTGAAAATATACATTGGACATAAATGACTTATTACATACATTGGTGGTTTAACAAAAGCCTTCATTAGAGAAAGGTAAAGGAACATACAGTGAACATACAGATTAATGTAGGATTGTACGTGTTGAACAGCAAACACGTAGTGTAGTAACTCCCTCCCAGATGGTGTTAGGAGGGACCTCACGTGATGTAGTAGTTCCCTCAGATGGTGTTATGAGGGACCTGACGTGGTGTAGTAATTCCCTCGCAGATGGTGTTATGAGGGACCACGTGGTGTAGTAATTCCCTCACAGATGGTGTTATGGGGGACCTCACGTGGTGTAATTACCTCACAGATGGTGTTATGAGGGTCCTCACGTGGTGTAGTAATTCCCTCACAGATGGTGTTATTAGGGACCTGACGTGGTGTGGTAATTCCCTCACAGATGGTGTTATGAGGGACATGTGGTGTAGTAATTCCCTCACAGATGGTGTTATATGAGTGAGGTTTGGTCCCAGGCCTTCCTATCGTAGACGGATTAACACATCGCTGGTTATCACGGGCCGTTATCACTGGGTACCTGGGACCTCACTGTGTGAAGGTTAACTTGGGTACGACTGTTACTGTTGAGTTGTTCTCACTGACTTAAGCACTGTTCACCACTGTTCACCTCGGTTTAACACTGGTTCCATTCCTTTCCTAAATGAAATTGTAACTTCTGGCGAGAACTTGTTGATATTCCGGTGGGGAGGAGGGTTCAGGAGGGGGGTTGGTATGGGCCAATCTTAATAGTTGGACTCCAGAGAGGCTGTGGTGCTGCTCGACCTCTTCGGTGGTCAAGGATGTAGTGTTGGATGTTGGTCATGATAACAAGTGTTGGATGTTGGTCATGATAACAATGACAGATTTTGACTTTAACAATTAAAATGAGGAGAAATTAAGAAAAAACTAACAAGATAATTTACTTTCGAGTTAATGTTTTCTAGGGAAGAATAAATAAAGTGAAGGGAAGAGAAGACAGGTTGTGTATGAGAACATGAAGGGACTAGGATGGAAGTTAATGACTTGAGAAGAAGAATAAAGGTAAAGAGATATGAGTGTGGACTATGTATAAAGACCTGGCTAACTGGTTACCTGGCCACTTGGCTACCTGGCTACCTGACAACCCAATTACCTGGCTACCTGGCTACTTGGCTATCTGGCTACCTGATTACCGGGCTACTTGGTTATCTGGCTACCTGATTACCGGGCTACTTGGCTATCTGGCTACCTGACTAGATGGTTACCTGGTACCTAATTTCGTATATCTACTTAGCAGTTGGTGTTTTCGGGCATTTTCTTATCGTTTGGTATCCACAAGATTCCACAATGTACTGTAATGTACTTTGCTCCGTCAACTAAGATACTGATAAAACAAAGTCGATAATATCTCACTCAGGGCCACTAATGATTTACTTAAGTAACGGTGTGTCGTAACTAACCTTACTAAATCAGCATTTTTTTCAGATTAAAAGCTTCCAACTTATGAATATATCGTAATTTTCGTACTAAAGAATATTTATTCGCTCCACAAAGTATCTCTACGATTTTTATGAGACAATATGATTAACGGATGAAGGATTTTGACAACCCTACCGAGACAACAGGAGTCGCTGTTTTCATTTTCAAATTCATCGGACCCCTTCGTAAAGATACTTTTCGGGACCGGTGTACAAGGAATAGTGCGCCACAGTCTATCCTCCGTAAAAGTTTCCAAACACTGTACCGGAAAAAGGAAAACCACGTGAAGTCTTAACAAAATTAGTGGAAGTAGGAGACTATATCTAGACAATGGACCGGTGGAGCCATCACACTGTCGCTTAAGCCTAGAAAAACCTCCAACCTGGGGAGAAACACGCCTCTGCTATTCTCTTCTCTTTATCTAACTGAGAGAATCAATGCCAGTATCAAGCCTTTATCGCTATCGTCGAGCACCAACTTATGTCTCGTGGTCTTACACATTTGATTTTTTCTTAATATGCGTCTGTTTGTTTTTTTCATTTCAATATCTATTTCATCTTGTGAAGAAAGTCTCTGAGAGAAGTTAAGTTGACTTACTTAAAATTTCATTGCATGATTTACGAGGTAACTCACTCCTACTCCCTAAGAATATAAATATTTTTTAGAACGTTAATAAAAGTTGAAGGTCTGGAGCGAACACACTAATACGAGTACACAAATTTTCTTGAAACTTGTTACAAATATTTGGGGTTTATTAAAAATAAATAAATTCTGCTAACAGATGTAAGGAGAAAGTCAGTGCCTAGCCATCGTGTGATATATCACATAACCTGGTAACTTGATTTTAAGCAAATTTGGAAAGTGAACAGTGTTAGCCGATAAAGGCAGCAGAGAGGCTTCCCGAGCCTTCCCGTGATGAGGCAGCCTCCCGAGCCTTCCCGTGATGAGTCAGCCTCCGGAGCCACCCCGTAATGAGGCAGACTGCCGAGCTTTCCCGTGATGAGGCAGCCTCCCGAGCTACCCCGTGATGAGGCAGCCTCCCGAACCTCGACAGTGATGAGGCAGACTCCCTCACATTACACAAGGGAAAAAGTTATTACACTCAAGTATCGGTGAGCGCGACGAGCAGGAAACAACAGAGAGAGAACTGAGCTGTGAGTCGTGCACTCCCCAAGATTACCTCTCTGGTGTACTTAGAAATATTTGCTTACACTCCTCCCCAGACTATTTTAACACATGTATCAAGTCTTGCCAACATGTTGTAAAACTAGTTAACATCAGTGAATAATTTTATTAAACAAAACATAAGAGATCAATATAGGTAATATCCTTATTGTGAGACGTATAGTTGTTCCTCCTCTGGTTACAGTTGTTTCTGTATTTATAAATCACTACATATAACATCATCCATCATCACTACATATAATACCAATCATAATCACTACATATAACACCATCCATCATCATTACATATAACACCACTCATCATCACTAAATATAACAACATCCATCATCATCACTACATATAACATCATCCATCATCACTACATATAACAACATCCATCATCATCACTACATATAACATCATCCATCATCACTACATATAATACCATCCATCATCACTACATATAATACCATCCATCAACACTACATATAACACCACCCATCATCACTACATATAACATCATCCATCATCACTACATATAATACCATCCATCAACACTACATATAACATCATCCATCATCATCACTA
>NW_024714503.1:0-20054 GCF_018991925.1 Homarus americanus
ATCAGTGTACTTCGTTCGGTTACGTATTGCCATAAGTAAAAATATCCGAAATTAAACCAATGAGGAGGAAAATACGAGGTGGGTCACTGGTTCTCGTGGTCCATTTTTCCCCTGACGTCACAGGGAGTAAACGATGTGTCACAGTCTTAACCAAAAAGACAGAAAAGACAGGGAAAATATAAAGGAGCAGACAAGACAAATAGAGACAGATAAGCAGAAGGAGCAGATAAAGCAGGGGCCACTCAAACGAAAATCAAGGCCAAGACGGGCAGACGAACAGAACCAGACAGGCAGACAGACGGAGCAGACAGACAGACAGACCAGATAGAAAAAGAACGTACAGAATAAAAACCAAACAGACAAAAATAAGCAAAAACAAACGAACACAAACAAGTCGGACATACAAACCAAAGCAGCACACAACACAAACAGACATACCAGAAAAACACTTATTTCCTTTGACTACCCGGTTTATAAGGACACCAAACACCAGAGTATAAGCGAGTATAAGCGATCTCGCTATTAGGCATTGACAAGGACGACTACAGCGCTTCCAACTACCTCTGTGGTCGTTAAGGAAGGAGGACTGACATAGGCTGTAGGATTAAGTGCTCGTATCAGGATTGAATGTGGTTTCGACGCTGTTTGTTTTTGGTGTTATTGATGATGATGATGATGATGATAAACGTGATATGATGATGATGATGATATTGATGATATGTGTTATTCTCAAACTATTATTTTATCGTTATTGAATAAATTAATGATTTTGGTGAGAAGTGTATATTATTGAAAAAATATAAGATAATAATTGTGTCTAGTAAATAAAAAGAAAATAAGGAGAAAGTGAGAGTAAAGTAGGAAAGAAAATAAAGGAAAGAAAACTAAAAGGAAGGAAGGGAAGGAAGAAGGAAGGAAGGAAGGAAGGAAGGAAGAATGAAATTAGAAAGAAAGGAAGGAGGGGAAAGGAAGAAAGGATACTTGCCTCTCAAGAAAAACTTGACTTTAATCTTTCTCTCTCTCTCTCCCTCCTCTCTCTCTCTCTCCCATTCAAGGTGTGAAATAACCAATGACTGTCGCGGAAAAAAAGACGTCTTACAAATATTTCAGCAGTGGATTGACGTCACGCTCCCTCCCTGATGCTGGAGTATTAAAAGCACCATCATTTCTGTGCCGCTATTGCTCCGCCTACCTTGTTCTCCATCTTCTCTTTCTTCTCATCTGCATTATTCACCCACGGTCTTTTCCTCCTCCCCCGTTCTATCGCCTTTGTGGCCCAATAGCTAAACGACCGGTCAGTATTTGGAATCAAGTCCATTATTTGGAGAGAGAGCTTCCATTAAGACCTCCTCATGTCTGTGTGACCTTCTGCCTCCTCATAACTCCTTCCTCCTCCTCCTCTTCCCACCTTCCTTTTGCAACCTTCCTCTTTTGTCTTCTCTCCCCTACTCCCCCTCCTTTCCCTATTCTTCCCTGTGCCTCTTCATTTTCTCTCCTTTTTCTTCCCCTCTTACCTTTTACCTCTTCCTCTTTCCTCTCTTCCTTCCTTCCTTCCTTCCTCCATGCTTTCCTCCTTCTTTTTATCCGCCTTTTCTCTTCCTCCGCCCTCCCCTCCTTCCTACTAATTCTCTTCCATTATCTCTTCTTCCTCCTCCTCCCCCAGTTCTTCGATCTTCTTCTCTCCTCCTCCTCCCTTTCTCCTCCTCTGTTCCTTAACTTCGCTAAATCCTCCTCTTTACCCCTCCATCTCCTTTCTCTCCTTCCTTCCTCCTCTTCCTCTCTCTCTCTCTCCATCTTTGTCGTCCTCTCTCTCCTCCCCTCTCTGTTCTCTCATAACCCTCTTTCTCTCACTCATGTTTGTTCACCTTTGTTTCCCCATCTTCACTCTTCCTCTCCTTCGTGGCACCCCATTTCTTCCTCCTCTTCTCTACAAACCCCTCTTGGCTCTTCAACCATCCTTCTCCCTCTGACCCCTCTTCTTCCTTCACCTATTCCTCTTCCAACACACCTTCCTTCCTCTTCCATTTTCTTTCTCCTCCTCTTCCTTCCCCCTCTTTCTCTTCTCCTCCCCTTCCAACCCCTCCCTCCCCGCCCATTAAATAACAACCAACGCCATAAAAATTCAATAAAAAAAAAAATCTCAGATCTAGGACACAACACCGTTGAGGAAAAAAAGTGGGTGACCGCAGGTGAAAGTGGTGAGGCAAGCTCTAACAGTGTGGTAGTGTGCAGAAGAGTCGGAAAGTATAGTGTGTGAGAAGCTGAAAATATGGTGTCGTGTGGGGCAGAATAAAGTATATAGTATGGATGGGCAGGAGCCATACATGGTGTGTGTGTGATAGGCAGAATGTATAGTGTGTGTGATGAGGCAGAGATGTATAGTGTGTGTGTGATGGGCAGAATGTATGGTGTGGTGTGTGATGGCAGAAGTGTATGGTGTGATGTGATGGTGATGTGTGTGTGTGTGATGGGCAGAATGTATGGTGTGGTGTGTGATGGGAATGCATCCGTGTGGTGTGTGATAGGCAGAATGTGGTGTGGTGTGTGATGGGCAGAATGTGGTGTGTGTGATGGGCAGAATGTATGGTGTGTGGTGTGTGATGGGCCAGATGTTATGGTGTGTGTGTGATGGGCCGAATGTGCTAGATGTTATTGTGTGATGGTGATATTATGGTGATGGCCAGAATGTATGGTGTGGTGTGTGATAGTGGGGGTTGTGTTGGGGAGGTTGGTGAAGGAGACAGTACAGAGGTTAGGTAGGTGTGGGTGAGAAAATTGAAGTGGGCGAGAAGTATAAGTCAACAGCAAATTATATCATAATTCATCGCCGCAGTCACCACCACACCTCATCACCCACCACACCACACCTCATCACCACCACCACACACATATTCCTTCATCTGCCTTCCCTCAAAAATAAATAACGGTGGTATATAAAAGGCAGTGTGAGGTATTTTTAAGAGGCGAGCAATATCCTTAACCTCTCGGCCTTAACACAGGCGGCCTGCCCTCTAAATATTAGCATTTTGACGTCCAGTTGATGAAGAACAAGACATTGCATTACTCTCATGGCAAAAGGTAAGACCCACTCACCCTGCTACTGCTCCTCATGTCCTATTTAGCCCAAGGCTGACATATTTGTTCATTAACTAACTCACTAACTTACTGTCCCTAACACAGGAAGTGCTGCCAACAACCCACTTAGCTGTAGGCAGGCGTGAACCTCATAACTACCCTGGGTGGGAAACAATGACCTGGCGTTAACTGGGATGACCCTCACACTCAACAAACCTGGCCACTGGCCTAATCGTCGAAGGCTCTCGTTACCTTTATATGGCTCTGATTTGGCTGACCTTCCGCCCTCCCTCCAACTTGTCGCGTTAGCTCCACCCATCCTTTGAGAATGGGGTGGTGGTTTGTGGTGGTGGTGGTGGTGGTAGATGGTGGTTGAGGGTGTTAGTAGATGTTGAACAGGGGGTGGTAAACAATATTGATAGTAGTGAAAACAATTATGGTGTTGATTGAAATGATGGTAGATGATGAAGTAGTAGTAGTAGTAATAGTGGTAATGGTGATAGTAATAGTTATCATCACCCCACCACTATCATCACCTCCATCAAAACTCTCATATTAATAAAAGGAGCAAAAACTCTGGAGTGGACAATTATACCCACATCTGAATACCACCGCCACAAGTTTGTAATAATAACAGTGTAAATACTGAAAGCTTGGAGCAGGTGTATTAAGTTTGAGAAGGGTAGGAGGCTTGAGAAGTTCATCAGAATAGGAGAGATAGGTTCATCTCTCTCTCTCTCCTCTCTCTCTCTCTCTCTCTCTCCTCTCTCTCTCTCTCCTTATTGTCCGTAATAACACATTCAGTCAGGGCGCTCGAGAAATAAACTTCCCTCCTAAGTTAACTGGACAAATGAAGATGTTAACTTACTTTCGCTAGTAACAAAAATAATTCATTCCTTCTGACGTAAAACAGAAATACCTGACGAAATAATTAACAAGAGAAAATTAGAATGAGGATGAGCACCAAATGATAATTTTTTGGGAGGTTGGGAAGGGTGAGGAGGAGGAAGGGGAGTGAGGAGGTGGGAAGGGGTGAGGTGGGGAGAGGGAGGTGGGAAGGAGGTGGGGAAGGGAGGTGGGGAGGAGGCTGAGGAAGGGGAGGTGAGGAAGGGGTGAGGAGGTGGGAAGGGGGTGAGGGGGAGGTGGGGAAAGGGAGGTGGGGAAGGGGGTGTGAGGTGGGGGAAGGAGGGGTGGAGGGAAGGGGGGAGGTGGGGAAGGGGAAGGGAGGAGGGAAGGGGAGGTGGGGGAAGGGGTTGTGAGGGGGAGGAGGGGTGAGGTGTGGGGGGAAGGGGTGAGGGGAAGGGAGGTGAGGGGGGGAGGTGGGGAAGGGGGTGAGGGGGAGGTGGGGGAAGGGAGGAGGTGGGAGAGGGGAGTGGGGAGAGGTGGGGGAAGGGGGAGGTGGGGAAGGAGGATGATATTGGTGGGGAGCAGGGTGTGGTATGGGGGTGTATAAAGACGTGGTGTGTATAAAGGCGTGTATAAGTCGTGTATAAGGCGTGGTGTGTTACAAGTCGTCCATGTATAAGGCGTGGTGTATATTAATATTAGAGGTGAGTATATAAAGGCAGTGGAATACATTAACAGTAGGGTGTGTATTGGGCGTGTACAGTATAAGACTGAACGTGTATAAGGCACAGGACCTTATATACAAGGAGTGGCGTGTTGCAGGGCGTGCGCGAATCTATGAGGCGTGTATAGCCCAAGCTTTCACCGGGAGGGAAACGCCTTGAGCCTGAAAGTTTATAGCGAACAATGAAATTCAGATGAGACTGAATTTGTATATATTGCCCTGCTTTTCTTTTTCTTAACTTAATATTTACTTTTACTTTCTCTTTTGGGAGAAAGTTGTGTGTTTCGACTTTCTATTTTTAGACAGACAGACAGACGAATGAATAGATAGATAGATAGATAGAGGAACAATTGCAGAATAAATTGAGAAGAAAAACAGTGCAGAAGACAAAGAATAAAAGATAAAAACAGACAAACACAGACACACACAAGCACACACAGACACAGACACGCACACAGACAAACACACAGACACAGACAAACTTTACACAAAACACACCACAACACAACACAACACAACAACACACAGACAGAGAAGCTGAAATCATTACCAAGTCAGGTACAGGTCGCCAACACCTGTCTTAATCAATTTAATTTCGTCTCCTCCTCAGTAATGACGTTCCTCTCACAGGTAAATATATTACATCTTAGGGGTCACCTGTTTACATTTGTTGTTACACAGTCCCACTAAATGTCTTCAGTATTTACAGTAGCTTGTGTGAAAGAGTGCACAGTGATAATAGTCTCTCTCTCTCTCTCTCTCTCTCTCTCTCTCTCTCTCTCTCTCCCTCTCTCTCTCTCCCCCCCCCCCCCCCCCCCCCCCCAACAACCACCAACCCCCCCAAACCAAACCACACCCCCACCACAAAACCCACAAAAACACCCAACACACAACAACAAAACCACCAAAACACAAACCAACAAAAAAAAAAAAAAACACAACAAATCCACAATACTATTTACAGCATACAATAGAGTCTCCTCAGAAAAGCTTTATGTTAAGGCTCATCTCAGGATCACAGAGCTTAATGAGTCCCCACCTCCCTCCCTCCTCTTCAACCACCCTTCACCTCATCATTCCCTCCCACTTCCTCTCTCACTCCTTCCTCCACCCTTCCCTCTCCCCCTCCATCCTTCACTCCCTCTTCCATCACTCCTCCTCATTCCTTCCCTTCTGACCTCCCCACTCCTTCTCTTCATTCTTCTTCCACTCCTCCTGTACTTCCTCCCTCAGTCTTCCTCTCCCTACTCCTCACCCCAACCTCACCCCTTCCTTCCCTCTCCCTTGCTAACTCCCTGGGTCAGCTCCTCCTCTCTCTCCCTGTGCCTCCCTCCTTTCCCATGCATAACTCCCTAAACAGCTCATCCCTCCCTACCTCCCTCCCTCACCCCTGGACCCCCCCCCCCCCCCACTATCCCCTCCCTCCCCCCTCACCTGGACCCAGCACCCTCCCTCCTCACCCCGGACAGCACCCTCCTCCCTCACCACACCTGGACCCAACACCCTCCCTCCCTCCCTCACCCTGGACCAGCACCCTCCCTCCCCACCCCACCACACCCACCACCCCCCCCTCCCTCACCCCTGGACCCATCACCCTCCCTCCCTCCCCTCACCCCTGAACCCTTTACCCTCCCTACCCCTCCCCTTCATCGTTATGACAAACTTCTCCACCAACTCCTCCTTCTGGATGACTTATTCTCCAAACCTCTTCCTGTCAACCGTGTGTCACCTTCCTGGCTGTCAGCCTTTGTTGCCCCTGTGTGTCAGCCTTAGTTACTTTCTTGCTGTCAGCCTACCCCACCCAACCCCACCTTTGTTACTTTCTGGTTGTCAGCATTTCCAACTTCCATGTTTGTCATTATTATACTTTCATTCCTGTAGCTCCACCCCCCACTTCCTCTGTCCCCTCTCTCGGCTCTAACTTTACCCATGTCCCTCACCATCTAACTTCCCTCCATGTCCCTCCTGTCATCTAACTCCCTCCTTCCCTGTCAGCTGAGCATCCTTTCCCACAGCTAATCAACACCCTCTCGGCCGGATCTTCTTCCCTTTCAGATTTATTTCCGTCATTCTTATGTCACTCCCATTCCACCAGCCCTCCTCTTCCTTTCACTTCACGTACCATCTATTAAGAACTCCTCCTTGTCAGCCACACACCACCTCCTTCCATTATCCTTTCTTCCTAACCTCTTTCTCCGTGTGTGTGTGTGTGTGTGTGTGTGTGTGTGTGTGTGTGTGTGTGTGTGTGTGTCATCACCCTCTGTCCTTATTCTTCTCTCAACACACCTAACCCAACACACCTCCAACACATTTCCCCCTCCTCCACACCCCAACACCTCTACACCCCTCCCCCAACACCCCTACATACACATCCAAGTACAAGTTAATATTACAGGTAGTTCAGATGTTTCACCTCCCCGAGACACTGGCTGCCACCTTTACTGGTCACTCCATATAAAGGTCGAGCTGAAGAGAAATGGCAACAAATAGAAGAATATCATAACAAGAAGATAACGAAAGAAAAAAAAGAATACAATAATGATGGAACAAAAAAACATTATTAAATAAGAAAGTCAAGAATTGAAGATAAACAAAAGAGAATGAAGAAAGAATAAATACAAATATGACAGAAATAGAATAACAAAAAACAAAGAAGATAAAAAAATTATCAAAACAAGGTTGAATAAACATCAGTACATTGGATAAAATTAATTAACACAAGCTGAAACATCATCACAGGTTCGAGTTTACAGAGGCAGTAATGGCGTCATCGAGCAGTTATGTTATTGCTAAAAAAAGACAAATATAAAATAAAATTAATAAAATAATCTTAAACAAAAAAACACCAGGACTAAATAAAAAACAGAATTAAATAAACAGAAAGAAAACACAATAAAAATAAAATAATTGTCAAGAATAAATACATCATTAAAGATAAAAACTGAATAATATTAAAACAATAAAAAAAAAAATCCAAAGTTACCACATCACTTCTTATTAGATATTCTGGGCTATTTTATTAAATCGTGGAAATAAATCGCCTAATATAGCCTCCTCTGGACTATAAGCCTCCCGACATAGCCTGAGTCTATAAACCCATGAAAACCTTCCTTCCTCAACCATTAAGACCCCATTAGGTGTCTACTTCCTCTCGTCCCCATAAAGCCTCCTCCCATAAACCTCCTCACTCTGATCTCATCACAGTAAATGGGTTAACAGGTCAGGTCAGGTCAGATCCAGGTCAGGTCCAGGTCGATCGGGTTGGGTTGGGTTTACGTTTTGACCCATCATAGGTTGTTTTCTTTTTCTTCTTCTGGTGTTCCAATATCCCCATTAAATTGGTTTCTTCTGTCTCCTATTTATAATTAAGATACATAAAAAATAATAATTGTTATGCCCATTATATCATGATAATCCTGTACTATTTCTCGACCCATTAACCCATTAGATGTTTTTTTTATTCGTGATTATTAAATAGGCCTTGTCCATCATGCCATTAACCCCCCATTAGCCCACTCCTTCCCCTTCCGGCCCATTATTATATCTTCTTGTGCCCATTGCCCCCCCTCCACCTTACCCCCATTATCATATCGTCTTCTCGTCCCCATTGAACCCCATAAAGCGGATCATTCTCGGACTCATTACACTGCAGTGGCTCATTCTGCCTTATTTAACGACACTGATCCTCTCTCTCTCTCTCTCTCTCTTCTCTCTCTCTCTCTCTCTCTCTCTCTCTCTCTCTCTCTCTCTCCTCCAACCTCAGTGAGATACCTCCACCTCTTTCCCCTCCTCACTCGCCCTCTCTACCCTCATCTCCCTTGCTCTTATCCCCCCTCACCCTCACCTCCCTCAATCCTCCCTCCCTCCCCTCACACTACCTCCTACCCACCCCCCTCCTTCCACCACCATCATCATCACTATTATGTTAGAGACTGCCAGGCCTTCAATTTGTCTTCGTACACTTAATTTCCCCGCCAGCCAATACTTCAGGCAGCTGTCCCCAGACGTTATTCTTCACCAACTCTCTCTTATTTTCCCCCCCCATCCCCCCTCCTCCCCTCTCCTCATAATGGCTATCCAAGATCATTCCTCTTCTTTATTCACCTTTTTTTTTTACGCCATTCTTGTGGTACCGCGCTCTCTTAAAAATGGTGCGTGCCATTTACACCACAATGGATGTTATGTCCTGTCACTATAGATTTAGGATTGAGGACACACACACACACACACACACACACACACACACACACACACACACAGGTCAAACATCACATTATATTAACATTCCTTTTAACATCGATTTCAAACACATTCAACATGACCATTTACAACTCTCTTCCCTGACCATGAAAAAAAACCTCACGAATCATAGGATTGTCTCTCTCTCAGTTATCAAATCACTGCAGTTGACCAGAATTCTTTTACCCAAATCCTTAGAGAACTAATTGGGGATTTAACAGTCAGGTTTGATAACAAGATAAGAATACATAGGATTACTGACCTTGTAATTTGGAAACATATTCATCATCAGGTGATTGGGGATGAATCTTTTCTATCTGAGTAAAATTCTTCTTGTCATTAAGTAGGATTTTCCTATTAAAATCTCCACTGTTAGAATGTATGTTATTGCCCACCAGAAATAAAGAAGGATTTCTTGAGGAGTTAAAAATAGCACCAGGTACGAATGAGGATTTTTTATAATTTCCAGATTACTTTCAGATTAAAGAGATTACACAAACAATTATATTTGTTTCATGTAAATACCAATGTATAGTCCAATTAAAACAGGAATTTCTTTATTTACAAACTGGAGTAAAATCAATCATGACATCAGCAATAAATATATAGGTGTGTTTACCTTCCAAATTAACCTGAATTAAATTAAATTTGTCCCAGTTCATAAAAATCACGGATTACCAGAATTTATCAACATATCCCAACAAAATAAGATTAAGTTTTTTTATCGTCGACGCAACCAACCATAGGATTACTGTAGGATTAACAGAGATATGACCTCTTAGTGCAAACAATCATCTTGGGTAGATTATCTCAAACAAACAAACAAACAAAAAGGGATTTAATGTGATGGGTTTGTGTTAACTAATAACCAACGTCAGAGTTAATGAGGATTTATCACCATCTAATAAAACTCCCCATAAATAACTACCACCAACCACCACTACCACCAGCACTACTATCACCAATACTACCACCACCATCAGTCCACCACCACCACTACCACCACCACCATCAGTCCACCACCACCACTACCCACCACCAGCAATAATATATTCACTATTCTTAATCTCTCAACAACACACACACACACACACACACACACACACACACACACACTACAAAGCGTGTCTACTGAGTTCCCACCGCCCCAGAACTCACTCACGCAGAGACGGTATGCAAATAAGGTCAGGGAATCCGCTCCTCTCAACCTTCAGTTTCAATAGCAAGATAGGCCTTAACTCGTTCTCAGATAATAGCCGGAACCCAGCTTTAGTGTGTGTGTGTGTGTGTGTATGTGTGTGTGTGTGTGTGTGTGTGTGTGTGTGTGTGAAAGAAAAGAACATCTCGATATACGACTCCAATAGCCATATCTCCGTCAATAAGTTAAATTTTGTGTGAACGTCTGTCAGCCAGCCATAAAGACACACAAACAGACGGAAATAGACACACACACACACACACACACACACACACACACACACACACACACACACAAAGATGCATACACGCCATGACTGTACTCAACAATCTACAAAGTACACTCACAGAAAACAACACATACACCTACGTCATGTCTGTTTATTTATAACTAAACTGGAGTAAACAAAAAAAATAAAACTTAAGAGTTGAATTGAAAAGTAGTTTCATAAAAGTAACAGTAATTTGACTTTTCCAAAAAAAAAAAAAAACCGGAAAATTCAGCCGAAAAAATATGTATGCTTGGACAACACGCGGCAGTATTTATGGTCGGGATAAACTAAACACAACTCTTTCTATTCAGTTCACATGTAAAGTCCTTTGATGGGAAATTTCTCTTTGATAAACCGTCTGGGCTGAATGTATCTGTTTTTCCCTTTAATGCATTTTAGTGAAGGACAAGGTGGTGTATAACCCACCTTATTGTGTTGTTTTATATACACCTCACGTAAAACTCTCTCTCTCTCTCTCTCTCTCTCTCTCTCTCTCTCTCTCTCTCTCTCTCTCTCCTTAATAACCCCAGACGATGTCAGTTTATCAATATACACAACAGGCATTAACCACATCTCTTACACGTCATTAACCCACATCTCTACAAGTCATTAACCCACATCTCTACAAGTCATTAACCCACATCTCTTACACGTCATTAACCCACATCTCTACAAGTCATTAACACATCTCTTACACGTCATTAACCCACATCTCTACAAGTCATTAACCCACATCTCTAGATCATTAACCCACATCTCTTACACGTCATTAACCCACATCTCTACAAGTCATTAACCCACATCTCTTACACGTCATACCCACATCTCTACAAGTCATTAACCCACATCTCTTACACGTCATTAACCCACATCTCTTACACGTCATTAACCCACATCTCTACAAGTCATTAACCCCACATCTCTACAAGTCATTAACCCACATCTCTCACACGTCATTAACCCACATCTACAAGTCATTAACCCACATCTCTTACACGTCATTAACCCACATCTCTACAAGTCATTAACCCACATCTCTTACACGTCATTAACCCACATCTCTACAAGTCATTAACCCACATCTCTACAAGTCATTAACCCACATCTCTTACACGTCATTAACCACACATCTCTACAAGTCATTAACCCACATCTCTTACACGTCATTAACCCACATCTCTACAAGTCATTAACCCACATCTCTACAAGTCATTAACCCACATCTCTTACACGTCATTAACCCACATCTCTACAAGTCATTAACCCACATCTCTTCACGTCATTAACCCACATCTCTACAAGTCATTAACCCACATCTCTTACACGTCATTAACCCACATCTCTACAAGTCATTAACCCACATCTCTACAAGTCATTAACCCACATCTCTTACACGTCATTAACCCACATCTCTACAAGTCATTAACCCACATCTCTACACGTCATTAACCCACATCTCTACAAGTCATTAACCCACATCTCTTACACGTCATTAACCCACATCTCTTACACGTCATTAACCCACATCTCTACAAGTCATTAACCCACATCTCTTACACGTCATTAACCCACATCTCAAGTCATTAACCCACATCTCTTACACGTCATTAACCCACATCTCTTACGTCATTAACCCACATCTCTACAAGTCATTAACCCACATCTCTTACACGTCATTAACCCACATCTCTACAAGTCATTAACCCACATCTCTACACGTCATTAACCCACATCTCTTACACGTCATTAACCCACATCTCAAGTCATTAACCCACATCTCTACACGTCATTAACCCACATCTCTACAAGTCATTAACCCACATCTCTTACGTCATTAACCCACATCTCTTATACGTCATTAACCCACATCTCTCAAGTCATTAACCCACATCTCTACAAGTCATTAACCCACATCTCTACAAGTCATTAACCCACATCTCTTAACGTCATTAACCCACATTCTACACGTCATTAACCACATCTCTACAAGTCATTAACCCACATCTCTTTACGTCATTAACCCACATCTCTTACGTCATTAACCCACATCTCTACAAGTCATTAACCAAAGAGGTTAATGGAAAAAAAAAAAAAAAAAACCAGACCTTTGGAAGCAGAAGACAAAAGGAAAGCATTAGAAAATATTATATGGCATTAGAAAACTTTAGAAATGATTAGAAAACATTAGAAGGATTTAGATAACTTTATAGGACATAGAAAACGTTAAAGATAATAAAAGCTACAAAACCACTGCCTCTGCTATCATTTGGTCACAGCAGCCATAACAGCTATAATCTCAGCTACAAGAAATCCCCGGTCAAGGATAGTAATATTTGATGAGGTATAAATCCCTTACATGATCCCTTAGGCACTGCTAGCCAGGACCCTTTAAATTTAGGTAACTATTAAGAGGCGTTTACCTAAATGCACTATCGAGTTATGTCATAAAACGTGCCATTTAAAGACAATAGGATTTAAGGTACCTAAATCCTTAAAGGCTGGAAGGTCCTTAAAACAATGACCCTGAGCATGGAAGGTCACACCGAGTAAATACGATGATGGTTGAATATAACATTGTCTCAGAAAAATATGTACACACTGTCTCATAGATTTTCAGAGACTCACGTAAATCCTTGTATTACCGGCAATATTGACCTTATTTGTTGTTGTGCTAGAAATCCCACAAGTGAAGACAATGCTACGGTTACATCAGTGGGTGAGGCAGGACGGAGCCAAGTCAGCCGTCCGCCAGTTTTATCAGCAACGAGATTCGAACAATTTCGTGAAATGGCCATAGATGCAGAGCCAAGGTTAAACGTAGAAGACAGAGACAGGCTGTGACCGTGACCTTCTTAACACACGAGTAAACACTGTGTTGGTTGGTGGCAGAAGAACCTCCTCCTCTCACCCTCAACCAACCTCCTCACCTCAACCAACCTCCTCTCACCCTCAACCAACCTCCCTCTCACCCTCCAACCAACCTCCCTCTCACCCTCAACCAACCTCCCTCTCACTCTCAACCAACCTCCCTCTCACCCTCAACCAACCTCCTCCACCCTCAACCAACCTCCCTCTCACCCTCAACCAACCTCCCCTCTCATCCAACCTCCTCTCACCCTCAACCAACCTCCTCTCAGTAGTAACAGAGTAATACATTTGAATATGTATATTTACAAGGACAATACAGTTATAGAATAATTTGGGACCGATAAAAGTACAGTGAAATGAACCGGTAGAAATGTAATTAGCTAACTGAAGGTAAATATGGATAAATAACAAGAAAATTCATCTTTAGTTTGAGAATTGCAATTGAAAATACTTTTACAGTTTTTGTAATTTTGAAGAAAAAAAAGCATTTCAAGAGGTAAACATTAATAATAAAATCACAAATGTCTTTAAAAACGAAAAGATATTAATACTGAAGAGATTAAAACACTCGACAAAAGCTTCAGTGTTAATAACATAAGACCTTACTAGCTGGTTCAGGGCAGAGACAGGGAGGAGGGTCGAGACAAGGGACTGGGGATGAATAAGTGAAATTAAAACCTTAAAACCGGGCTCTGACACACTGTCTCACTGGATCAGAAAATGACTATAAAAGTATTGGGGGTGGAGGCTGTGGTCGTCCAACCCTCAGACATTTACCTGGGGTCACTCCTCCACCAGCTGGGGTCACCTACACCAGCTGGGGTCATGAACCAGCTATCACCCTCCTACACCCAGTATCCGACGCTGTAACTGGCAGCTCCACGACAGATCTTCAACTTTATTTTCAAGTTGTGGAGTTCCGAAGCCTTGAGGTCATCCCTCCCTCTACTGCAGTCGCTTTCTCTCTCTCTCTCTCTCTCTCTCTCTCTCTCTCTCTCTCTCCCTGCAAGCGTTCTCTGTTCGTTCGACCTTCCCTACCTCCTTTTTCTCCCTCTCTTCGTCCCTCTCACCCTCTCTTTATCCCTATGTCCTCTTATCCATTACTGCAGGCGTCCTCAGACCTTCACCCTACTCTCATCCTCCCTTCCTCTGTCTCCCTCCCTCAGAGACTCTCACCAACAGCTGCAGGTGTACTCGTCACACAGGCAGTGGTGGTGGTGGTAGATATTGACTATGAGGCAACAGTCACTAAATGCCGTGTAGATCTGCGGCTCAACTAACTCAACACAGTTAGGGTAGCTACTTATGTATTAGGATAGTTAATATTTAGGTAATAAAATGCGAAGGTGTGGCTATTGAGGGAGGCTGACATGATGAAAAAAAGTAGTAGTAGTAGTAGTAGTAGTAGTAATAGTAGTATGTCCGGGGAGGGATGAAGGGAGTGGGAGAGGAGGGAATAAGGAGGAAAGGATGGATGATGGGAGAGAGAAAAGAGAGGGGGGAGGGGTTAAGTCCCAGGGCAGGAGGGAGGCGTGAGAGTCCTAGCACGTAACGGGATATAGGTAACTTGGCAGCAACGACCAATTTCAGCCAATTTCACAGGATTATGGTGGATTTTATGCTCTTAGCATCGGCGGTTTTGTGTGTGGGAGGTCAAGACACCTCATTCCTCACTCATCCTAGAGATATGAACTGGCGCCTCCAACATATAATTTACCCATAACTGCATCAAAAGTCCGACACACACACACACACACAACACACAGTCTAATAAAAGTAACTACGATAATAAAATGATAAAATAGAATAACTTGAGATACACTGTAATTCTCTCTGGCTCAGAACTCATTTGGTGGTAGTGGGTAGAGAGAGACGGGGTGGGAATTAGACCTAAGCATTGGGTATTTCTGAAAGTGTTTGCTATCTCGACCACATTAGCTTTAATAGTTACCCTCCTCTCTCCTCTCTCTCCCTCCTCCTGCCACACCTTTCCCTTCACCACACCTTCTTCCTCTTCTTCTTCTAGGCCTCTTCCTCCATCCCCATTTCCTGTTTATTTTATTTTCGCTTGCCTTTTTCTGCTTCCTTCTACTTCTTCGTCTTCTTCTTCACTTTCTCCTTCTACTCCTTCCTATTCTACTTCATCCTCTTCTTCCTTCCTCTTCTTCACCCATTACCCTCCTCTTGTTTCCTTTATCGTCGCCACAGCCTCCTGAGTCCATCGAAAACCAACCCATAGTTTGACCTACACCAGGTTTGTTTACACGTATCACCTGTTCATTATTATATCGACTCATACCAGGTAAACTTTCACACCTTTACACCAGGTAACTTTCACATCTACACCAGGTAAACTACACCTCTACACCAGGTAAACTTTCACACCTCTACACCAGGTAAACTTTCACACCTCTACACCAGGTAAACTTAACACTCATCAAAAAGTAAACTTCATTGTTTCCAAGTTTCGTGGCATAAATCTCACTCTTTCGAATCATCAGTGGTAATCGGATTATTTCTAAAAATATATATATATAAAAAACCTCAGAGGTTATGGGTGAAGGACGTACAGTAATGTTCTCGATGCGTACTAATCTATAAACGCCTTGAGGAGTTCACACGGAAGCTAGGCACCAGGGCGCTTAATAACATCAAACCAACTTAGTGTAATAAAAAGTAGGATTTTTTCAAACCTTAATTTATTCATTTTTATGTATTTTATTTTCATTTAATCGCCTACACCTGTAGGTCTTAGGTGTCTAGTGTAAAGTAATACATCCGAGTAACACAGACTGAAGGAGATACTGTACTTAGGAAAAAAATGCCATGTATAAAGGCTAGTGACCTTCCCAGACCTCTTACCAGCCCCTCCTCCCGACTTCTTGCCAGCCCCGCCCTCCCCAGACCTCTTGCTAGACCCCCCTGAACCCGACCTCTTGCCAGCCCTCCTCCTCTCTCCAGCTAGCTGTAGACATGACTACCATATAGAATCAAACGACCTCTCCCCCCCACCTCTCCATTCCTCCTGAGGTTGTTCGACACTATGGCTGGTTATTCTGACTCACCACTAAAGGAGATAAGATCGATTGTCTTTTCACCGGTACAGTATCACCATATATGCAACCCAATACAGTGCGTCTTAAAGGCCAGCTAGTGCTATACTTTGCCCACCCAGTGCCTCCACCCACCACTTCCACCCCACTCCACTTTACCTCAGCCCCTGCCTCTTTCAACATCTTCACTCTATCTCCACCAGTCCTGCCTCCACCCACCACCCCATCCTGCCTCCACCCCGCCTCCATCCCGTCCTCCTCCACCTCCATCCACCCACCTACTCGTCCCCCAAACTATATCCACATCTTCCCTAAATCCACACCATCAACCTACTACCTTCCCCTCCTCCCTCCAACTCCTCTTCATCTCCTCCAACTCCTCTTTTCCCCTCTCCTTCTATACCTCCAACTCTTCCTCTTTCTCCTCCACATGTTCATCATTCTACTCTTTCTTCTACTCTACCTCCTCCTCCTTGTCCTCCACCTCTTCCTCCTCTTTCACCTCTTCCACCCCTTCCACTCCTTTCACCTCTTCCATCTCTTCACCTCTTCTTCCTCCTCCTGTTGTGGTTTAGCCCCGTACAGGAGGAAGGTCAAATTAAATACTCTCAGGACAAACTTTCACACGGAGCCACAACAATATCCCAGATTTTCACATTTCATGATACTCAACCTCAGCTTTCTCACAGCGCTCTGATAGTTTTCGGACACAAGACTTGGCGAGTATTAGGGATTACCATCTTCCGCACGGTACCGGCAAGGGATAAGGGACATGACCTGGTGGTGGCTGGCAGACAGAAGGAAGAAGGAAGACAGAAATACAGGAAGGAAAAAATGAAGGCAGGCAGGAAGGAAGGAAGGAAGGAAGGAAGGAAGAAGGAAGGAAGGAAGGAATACAGGAAGGAAAAAATGAAGGGAAGAAGAAGGAAGGAAGGAAGGAAGGAAGGAAGGAGACAGAAATACAGGAAGGAAAAATGAAGGCAGGCAGGAAGGAAGGAAGGAAGGAAGGAAGGAAGGAAGGAAGACAGAAATACAGGAAGGAAAAAAATGAAGGCAGGCAAGGATGCAGGAAGGAAGGAAGGAAGGAAGAAGGAAGGAAGGAAGGAAGGAAGGAAGGGAGAAGACAAATACAGGAAGGAAAAAATTAGGCAGGTAAGGATGCAGGAAGGAAGGAAGGGAGAAAAGAAGGAAGGAAGGATGGGATGGAAAGAGAAGATAGGACAAGGAAGAGAAAAGAAATAAAAACACCAAAGCTACAAGAGAGAGAGAGAGAGAGAGAGAGAGAGAGAGAGAGAAAAAAAAAAAGAGAGAGAAACGACTTGATTAGAGAGGAAGAGACAATAAGGACCAGCAAAAGGGAGGAAACATACACGATGAAAGAGAATAAGATAAGTGATGAACGAGGGGAGGAGACAGTGGAGAAAAATGCAGATTTGAGGGGGATTAGCTATCTTGAACTGACTGAATCTGAGTAATAACTTACTTAGTTTAATCTGACCACTTACCTCTAATTTAATCGATAGTTACCTTATTGAAACCTAACTTAACCTGACCTGACCTAACCTAACCTAAACTAAACTAACCAACCTAACAACTCTAATCATTACATATTGTATCCAAACCTAACTTTAGCCCTAACCCAACCCAACCCAACCCAACCAAGACAAGCTAACTCAACCAACTTAACCTAACCTGACCTAACAGACCTCACTTAACGTTACTTTACGCTAACATGTAAATATTCAGGTCAAGTTCTGCCACCTATCAACAAGTTCTGGGATTAGAATATTGTAGGGAGGAAGGAAGAAGAGGAGGAAGGAAGAAGAGGAGGAGAGGGGAAGAAAGGAAGAAGAATGAGATAATGGGAGATAACAGAGACTTAAGAAGAGGAGGAGAGGGTAGGAAAGAGAATAACAAGAAATAAGATAATAAGAAGATTAAGAGATAATGTGGTACAAGAGAAAAAAAAAAAAAAAAAAAAAAAAAAAAAAAAAAAAAAAAAAAAAAAAATATAATACAAATAATGATAAAATAAAATTGGATCTCAAGTACTGCCTCAGGAAAACGAAGATGAGATAAAGAGATGAAATACAAGACGAGAAGAGGAGGAGGAGGATGAGGAGGAGGAGGAGGAGGGGTACAATATTGATGATGTCAAACAAACTATTTTCTCCTAAGTGGGCTATAAGGTGCCTACCCCGCCGAGAATCTTCCATGATTAGTGAATGGCCAGTCTAACCTGATTGGTGAATGAATAGCCGTCTTATCCTGATCCGAGGTTTCCTCATCCGTTAAAGATTTAAGTCAGCCTCTTTCCTTCCTTCCTTCCTTTTCTCACCTAACCCCAACCTATCCTCCTCCTCCCTACCCATATTTCCTCCAACCACTCCCCCTCATCACCACCAGCTGCCCTCAGAGGTGCCTGCGAGGAGCTTTGTAGGAAGAGTGAGATAATGAGAAGGAAACATAAATCTATCCTGGCGTATCCCAAAACATGAGAGAGTAATGTAAGAGACTGTGGTGGCCTGACATGGCAAGGGCAGGGCTACATCACTCAGTTAGCTTTGATGGGGTATGCTAATGTGGGTGCCTGGGTGGGGGTGAGTGAGGGGGTGGGGGGTAAGGGGTGAGGGTGTGTAAGAGGAGTTAGTGAGCTTGTGTATGTGTGTGGAGGGTGTTGGTATAGATTACAGGGAGAGTGTGGGGGGAGATTAAGTTGGAGAGAGTGTTGTAGAGTGTGGGGAGATTATTGGAGTGGGTGGGGGACTGTGGGGCGTGTGGGGGCGTGTGTTTGTGGGAGGGAATGATAGAGAGAGGGGATGATATTTTTGATGCATTATATCTCATTCTTAGTGTATTTAAGGAGAGAGAGAGAGAGAGAGAGAGAGAGAGAGAGAGAGAGAGAGAGAGAGAGAGAGAGAGAGAGAGAGAGAGAGAGAGAGAGAGAGAGTGTGTGTTCTCTCTAACCATCATATTAAACTAAAACATTATCATTACTTAAACTAAAACTACCATCACGTGTTTACAGATAATTACGACATAGTAAAAAATTTATATATACTTCTATAATTATCAATATTAATATGGCCTTCCACAAAAACGGCCTTTTTAGATAATCCCAATACAAAATATTTAAGAAATAGTGACAACCTCAAATTAGTGCATTAGTCCCGCCCAACAGATAATAATTATATACATTAGGTCCATATAATTACTATCCCAACGGTAATTAAACTCTGAGCAAGTGCCTAGTAATACTGCCTCAGTAAATACTGTTGCATACGAGGTTATACAGGTATAAAACACGTAACCTCAACTGTGTTTCAAATGACCTCTGTACAAACTGTCTAGCTGAGGTCAACAACACCCAACAGTTCTCCCCCCAACACCTGACAAACCAGCTTAACTACTATTACAGTATGGTAAATGTTGCATGATAAAGGTGATTAAACAACAACCCCCCATAAATAAAAAACACGTATAGTACTGTCAATAAAATACATAATTGGTTTGTAGATAACTAGAGGGATTTTGCTTTCAGTTGTGTAATCGAGCATTTTTCATAAGCGAATTGATAAGTGCAACGTATGAAGAGAGACGACGTATTTTGGTCTCTTTCTCACCATTCTCTCATATTCTGCTTCTCTCCTTCCTCTCTCCCCACAGAATCACCACTCACCAACATAATGACAAATAAACAGTAGCAGCATAACAGAAAGTCACACTCCAATGACCACGATCGGACAACCAGCAATACGTAACTGAACGAAGTACAATTGA
>NW_024714504.1:0-11720 GCF_018991925.1 Homarus americanus
TTTCACACTGGCACCATAGGTCAGGAACTCTAGTGTTTCACCCTGGCGCTATAGGTCAGGACCACCAGTGTTTCATCCTGGCACTATAGGTCAGGACCTCCAATGTTTCACTCTGGAACTATAGGTCAGGACCTCCAGTGCTTCACCCTGGCACTATAGGTCAGGACCTACAGTGTTTCACCCTAGCACTATAGGTCACGACCTCCCTTGTTTCACCCTGGGACTATAGGTGAGGACCTCTCGTGTTTTACCATGGCAATATAAGTGAGGAACTCCAGTGTTTCATCCTGGCACTATAGGTCAGGACCTCCAGTGTTTCACTCTGGCACTATAGGTGAGGAACTCCAGTGTTTCATCCTGGCACTATACGTCAGGACCTCTCGCGTTTCACCCTGGCATTATAGGTCACGACGTCCAGTGTTCCACTCTGGCACTATAGGTCACGACCTCCCGTGTTTTACCCTGGCACTATAGGTCAGGACCTCCAGTTTTTCACCCTGGTACTACAGGTCAGGACCTCCCGTGTTTCACTCTGGCACTATAGGTCAGGACCTCCCGTGTTTCACTCTGGCACCATATGTCAGGACCTCAGGTGTTTCACTCTGGCACTATAGGACAGGACCTCCAGTGTTTCACCCTGGTACTAGAGGTCAGGACCTACTGTGTTTCACCCTGGTACTATAGGTCAGGACCTCCAGAGTTTCACACTGGCACTATAGGACAGGACCTCCATTGTTTCACACTGGCAGCATAGGTCAGGACCTCCAGTGTTTCACCCTGGTACTAGAAGTCAGGACCTTCAGTGTTTCACCCTGGTACTATAGGTCAGGACCTGCAGTGTTTCATCCTGGCACTAATGGTCAGGACCTCCGGTGTTTCACGCTGGCACTACAGGTCAGGACCTCCAGTGTTTCACACTGGCACCATAGGTCATGACCTCCCGTGTTTCACTCTGGCACTAGAGTTTAGGACCTCCAGTGTTTCACCCTGGCACTATAGGTCACAACCTCCAGTGTTTCACCCTGGCACTAAAGGTCAGGACCTCCAGTGTTTCACCCTGGCACTAGAGGTCAGAACCTCCCATGTTTCACTCTGGCACTAGAAGTCAGGTCCTGCAGTGTTTCACCCTGGCACTAGAGGTCAGGACCTCCAGTGTTTCACATCGGCACCACAGGTCAGGAACTCCAGCGTTTCACCCTGGCACTATAGGGCAGGACCTCCAGTGTTTCACCCTGGCACTATAGGTCAGGACCTCCCTTGTTTCACCCTGGGACTATAGGTCAAGACCTCCCATGTTTTACCCTGGCAATATATGTGAGGAAATCCAGTGTTTCATCCTGGCACTATAGGTCAGGACCTCCAGTGTTTCACTCTGGCACTATAGGTGAGGAACTCCAGTGTTTCATCCTGGCAGTATACGTCAGGACCTCTCGCGTTTCACCCTGGCATTATAGGTCACGACGTCCAGTGTTCCACTCTGGCACTATAGGTCACGACCACCAGTGTTTCACCCTGGCACTATAGGTCAGGACCTCCAATGTTTCACACCGGCACCATAGTCAGGAACTCCAGTGTTTCACCCTGGCACTATAGTTCAGGACCTCCAGTGTTTCACCCTGGCACTATAGGTCAGGACCTCCAATGTTTCACTCTGGAACTATAGGTCAGGACCTCCGGTGCTTCACCCTGGCACTATAGGTCAGGACCTACAGTGTTTCACCCTAGCACTATAGGTCACGACCTCCCTTGTTTCACCCTGGGACTAAAGGTGAGGACCTCCCGTGTTTTACCCTGGCAATATAGGTGAGGAATTCCAGTGTTTCACCCTGGCATTATAGGTCACGACGTCCAGTGTTCCACTCTGGCACTATAGGTCACGACCACCAGTGTTTCACCCTGGCACTATAGGTCATGACCTTCAATGTTTCACACCGGCACCATAGGTCAGGAACTCCAGTGTTTCACCCTGGCACGATAGTTTAGGACCTCCAGTGTTTCACCCTGGCACTATAGGTCAGGACCTCCAATGTTTCACCCTGGAACTATAGGTCAGGACCTCCAGTGTTTCACCCTGGCACTATAGGTCAGGACCTCCAGTGTTTCACCCTGGCACTATAGGTCAGGGCCTCCCTTGTTTCACCCTGGGACTATAGGTCAGGACCTCCCATGTTTTACCCTGGCAATATAGGTGAGGAACTCCAGTGTTTCACTCTGGCACTATAGGTGAGGACCTCCAGTGTTTCACCCTGGCACTATAGGTTCATGACCTAGCGTGTTTCACCCTAGCACTCTATGTCAGGACCTGCAGTGTTTCACCCTGATACTAGAGGTCAGGACCTCCCGTGTTTCACTCTGAGACTATAGGTCAGGACCTCCCGTGTTTCACTCTGGCACTATATTTCAGGACCACCGGTGTTTCACTCTGGCACTATAGGTCAGGACCTCCAGTGTTTCACCCTAGTACTAGAGGTCAGGACCTCCAGTGTTTCACCCTGGTACAATAGGACAGGACCTCCGGTGTTTCACCCTGGCACTCTAGGTCAGGACCTCCCATGTTTTACCCAGGCACTATAGTTCACGACCACCAGTGATTCGCCCTGGCACGTATAGGTCAGGATCTCCAATGCTTCACACCGGCACCATAGGTCAGGACCTCCAGTGTTTCACCCTGGCACTATAAGTCAGGACGTCCAGTGTTTCACCCTGGCACCATAGGTCACAACCTCCAGTGTTTCACCCTGGCACTAGAGGTCACAACCTCCAGTGTTTCACCATGGCACTATAGGTCAGGACCTACAGCTTGTCACCTTGGCACTATAGGTCAGGACCTCCCGTGTTTCAACCCTGTCACTATAGGTCAGGATCTCCAGTGTTTCACTCTGGCACTATAGGTCAGGACCTTCAGTATTTTACCCTGGCACTATAGATCTGGACCTCCCGTGTTTCACCCTGGCACTATAGGTCACGACCAACAGTGTTTCACTCTGGCGCTATAAGTCAGGACCACCCTTTTTCACCCAGGCATTATAGGTCAGGACTTCCAGTGTTCCACCCTGGCAGTATAGGTCATTACCTCCCGAGTTTTACCCTGGCACATTAGGTCACGACCACCAGTGTTTCACACTGGCACTATAGGTCAAAATCTCCAATGTTTCACACTGGCACCATAGGTCAGGATCTCCAGTGTTTCAACCTGGCGATATAGGTCAGGACCTCCAGTGTTTCACCCTGGCACTATAGGTCAGGACCTCCCTTGTTTCACCCTGGGACTATAAGTCAGGACCTCCAGTGTTTCACTCTGGCACTATAGATCAGGACCTTCAGTTTTTCACCCTGGCACTCTAGGTCAGGACCTACCATTTTTCACCCTGGTACTATAGGTCCGGACCTCCAGTGTTTTACTCTGGCAGTATAGGTCAGGACCTTCAGTAATTACCCTGGCACTATAGGTCAGGACCTTCAGTGTTTCACCCAGGCACAAAAGGTCAGGACCTCCAGTGTTTCACTCTGGCAGTATAGGTCACGACCTCCCGTGTTTCACTCTGGCACTATAGGTCAGGACCTCCAGTGTTTCACCCCTGCACTATACGTCAGGACCTCCAGTGTTTCACCCTGGCACTATAGGTCAGGACATCCAGTGTTTCACCCTGGCACCATAGGTGAGGACCTCCAGTGTTTCACCCCTGCACTATACGTCAGGACCTCCAGTGTTTCACCCTGGCACTATAGGTCAGGACATCCAGTGTTTCACCCTGGCACTATAGGTCAGGACCTACAGTGTTTCAACCCTGGCACTAGAGGTCAGGGCCTCTAGTCATTTCACCCTGGCTTTTTTTGTAGGTGAGGACCTCCAGTGTTTCACCTGCACTATGCATCCCAGGACCTCCAGTGTTCCCTTATAGGTCAGGACATCCAGTGTTCACCCCTGGCACCATGGGTGAGGACCTCCAGTGTTTCACCCCTGCACTATACGTGGGACTCCAGTGTTTCACCCTGGCACTATAGGTCAGGATATCCTGATGTTTCACTGCTTATAGGTCCCAAGGTTTCCCCAAATGTTCAACACAACTTTAGGGTCAGGGCCTCCGGTGTTTCACCCTGGCACTACAGGTCAGGACCTCCAGTGTTTCACCCTGGCACTATAGGTCACAACCTCCAGTGTTTCACCCTGGCACTATAGGTCAGGACCTGCAGTGTTTCACCCTGGCAGTATAGGTCAGGACCTCCCTTGTTTCACCCTGGGACTATAGGTGAGGACCTCCAGTGTTTCACCCTGGCAATATAGGTGAGGAACTCCAGTGTTTCAACCTGGCATTATAGGTCACGACGTCCAGTGTTCCACTCTGGCACTATAGGTCACGACCACCAGTGTTTCACTCTGGCACTATAGGTCAGGACCTTCAATGTTTCACACCGGCACCATAGGTCAGGAACTCCAGTGTTTCACCCTGGCACTATAGGTCAGGACCTCCCGTGTTTCACTCTGGCACAATATGTCAGGACCTCCGGTGTTTCACCCTGGCACTACAGGTCAGGAGCTCCATTGGTTCACACTGGTACCATAGGTCAGGACCTCCAGTGTTTCACCCTGGTACTAGAAGTCAGGACCTCCAGTGTTTCACCCTGGTACTATAGGGCAGGACCTGCAGTGTTTCATCCTGGCACTATAGGTCAGGATCTCTGGTGTTTCACCCTGGCACTACAGGTCAGGACCTCCAGTGTTTCACACTGGCACCATAGGTCAGGACCTCCCATGTTGCACTCTGGCACTAGAGTTTAGGACCTCCAGTGTTTCACCCTGGCACCATAGGTCACAACCTCCAGTGTTTCACCCTGGCACTATAGATCAGGACCTCCAGTGTTTCACCCTGGCACTAGAGGTCAGGACCTCCCATGTTTCACTCTGGCACTAGAAGTCAGGACCTCCAGTGTTTCAACCCTGGCACTAGAGGTCAGGACCTCCAGTATTTCATCCTGGCACTATAGGTCTGGACCTCCAGTGTTTCACATCGGCACCACAGGTCAGGACCTTCAGTGTTTAACCTGGCACTATAGGTTAGGACCTCCAGTGTTTCACGCCTGGCACTATAGGTCAGGACCTTCAAAGATTGACTCTGTAACTATAGGCAGGACCTCCAGTGTTTCACCCTGGCACTGTAGGTCACGACCTCCAGTGGTTCACCCTGGCACTATAGGTCACTATAGGTCAGGACCTCCCGTGTTTCACCCTGGCACTATAAGTCAGGACCTCCCGTGTTATACCGTGGCACGATTGGTCACGACCACCAGTGTTTCGCCCTGGCACTATAAGTCAGGACCTCCAATGCTTCACTCCGGCACCATAGGTCAAGACCTCCAGTGTTTCACCCTGGCACTAAAAGTCAGGACCTCCAGTGTTTCAGCCTGGCACTATAGGTCAGGACCTCCCAGGTTTCACTCTGGAACTATAGGTGAGGACCTCCAGTGTTTCACCCTGGCACTATAGGTCATGACCTAGCGTGTTTCACCCTAGCACTATATGTCAGGACCTCCAGTGTTTCACCCTGATACTAGAGGTCAGGACCTCCCGTGTTTCACTCTGAGACTATAGGTCAGGACCTCCCGTGTTTCACTCTGGCACTATATGTCAGGACCTCCGGTGTTTCACACTGGCACTATAGGTCAGGACCTCCAGTGTTTCACCCTGGCACTATAAGTCAGGACCTCCAGTGTTTCACCCTGGCACTATAGGTCAGGACCTCCAGTGTTTCACCCTGGCACTAGAGGTCAGGACCTCCCATGTTTCGCTCTGGCACTAGAAGTCAGGACCTCCAGTGTTTCAACCCTGGCACTAGAGGTCAGGAACTCCAGTGTTTCATCCTGGCACTATAGGTCTGGACCTCCAGTGTTTCACAACGGCACCACAGGTCAGGACCTTCAGTGTTTAACCTGGCACTATAGGTTAGGACCTCCAGTGTTTCACCCTGGCACTATAGGTCACGACCTCCAGTGATTCACCCTGGCACTATAGGTCACTATAGGTCAGGACATCCCGTGTTTCACCCTGGCACTATAGGTCAGGACCTCCCGTGTTTTACCGTGGCACTATTGGTCATGACCACCAGTGTTTGGCCCTGGCACTATAGGTAAGAACCTCAAATGCTTCACACAGGCACCATAGGTCAGGACCTCCAGTGTTTCACCCTGGCACTAAAAGTCAGGACCTCCAGTGTTTCAACCTGGCACTATAGGTCAGGACCTCCCGTGTTTCACTCTGGAACTATAGGTGAGGACCTCAAGTGTTTCACCCTGGCACTATAGGTCATGACCTAGCATGTTTCACCCTGGCATTATATGTCAGGACCTCCAGTGTTTCACCCTGATACTAGAGGTCAGGACCTCCCGTGTTTCACTCTGAGACTTTAGGTCAGGACCTCCCGTGTTTCACTCTGGCACTATATGTCAGGACCTCCTGTGTTTCACACTGGCACTATAGGTCACGACATCCAGTGTTTCACCCTGGCACTATAAGTCAGGACCTCCAGTGTTTCACCCTGGCACTATAGGTCACAACCTCCAGTGTTTCACCCTGGTTCTATAGGTCAGGACCTCCAGTGTTTCACCCTTACACTATAGGTCAGGACCTACAGTGTGTCACCCTGGCACTATAGGTCAGGACCTCCCGTGTTTCACCCTGGCACTATAGGTCAGGACCTCGAATGTTTCACTCTGGAACTATAGGTGAAGACCTCCATTGTTTCACCCTGGCACTATAGATCACGACCTTCAGTGTTTCACCCTAGCACTATAGGTCAGGACCTCCAGTGTTTCACTCTGGCACTATAAGTCAGGACCTACAGTGTGTCACCCTGGCACTATTCGTCAGGACCTCCCGTGTTTCACCCTGGCACTATAGGTCAGGACCTCCAGTGTTCCACTCTGGCACTATAGGTCAGCACCCTCAATTTTTCACCCTGGCATTATAGGTCAGGACCTTCGTTGTTTCACCCAGGCACTATAGGACAGGACCTCCAGTATTTCACTCTGGCACTATAGGTCACGACCTTCAGTGTTTCACCCTGGCACTATAGGTCAAGACCTCCCTTGTTTCACCCTGGGACTATAAGTGAGGACCTCCCGTGTTTTACCCTGGCACTATATGTCTCAACCTCCAGTATTTCACCCTGGCACTATAGGTCAGGATCTCCAGTGTTTCACTCTGGCACTATAGGTCAGGACTTTTAGTTTTTCACCCTGGCACTATAGGTTATGACCTCCCGTGTTTCACCCTGGCAATATAAATTAGGACCTCCATTGTTTCACTCTGGATCTATAGGTCAGGACCTCTAGTGTTTCACCCTGGCACTATAGGTCACGGCCAAAAGTGTTTCACCCTGGCACTATAGATCAGGACCTCCAGTGTTTCACTCTGGCACTATAGGTCCGGACCTTCAGTTTTTCACCCTGGCACTATAGGTCAGGACCTTCAGTGTTTCAACCAGGCACTATAGGTCACAACCTCCAGTATTTCACCCCTGCACTATAGGTCAGGAGCTACAGTGTGTCACCCTGGCACTGTAGGTCAGGACCTCCCGTGTTTCACCCTGGTACTATAGGTCAGGACCTCCAGTGTTTCACTCTGGCACTATAGGTCAGGAACTTCAGTTTTTCACCCTGGCACTATACATCAGGACCTTCAGAGTTTCACCCAGGCACTATTGGTCAGTACCTCCAGTGTTTCACTCTGGCACTATAAGTCAGGAAATCCAGTGTTTCATCCTGGCACTATAGGTTATGACCTCCCGTGTTCCACCCTGGCACTATAGGTCAGGACCTCCCGTGTTTCACTCTGGCACCATATGACAGGACCTCCGGTGTTTCACCCTGGCACTACAGGTCAGGACCTCCAGTGTTTCACCCTGGTACTAGAAGTCAGGACCTCCAGTGTTTCACCCTGGTACTAGAAGTCAGGACCTCCAGTGTTTCACCCTGGTACTATAGGTCAGGATCTGCAGTGTTTCATCCTGGCACTATTGGTCAGGACCTCCGGTTTTTCACCCTGGCACTACAGGTCAGGACCTCCAGTGTTTCACACTGGCACCATAGGTCAAGACCTCCCATGTTTCACTCTGGCACTAGAGTTTAGGACCTCCAGTGTTTCACCCTGGCTCTATAGGTGACAACCTCCAGTGTTTCACACTGGCACTAGAGGTCAGGACCTCCAGTGTTTCACCCTGGTACTAGAGGTCAGGACCTCCCATGTTTCACTCTGGCACTAGAAGTCAGGACCTCCAGTGTTTCAACCCTGGCAATAGAGGTCAGGACCTCCGGTGTTTCACCCTGGCACTACAGGTCAGGACCTCCAGTGTTTCACACTGGCACCATAGGTCTGGACCTCCAGTGTTTCTCCCCTGCACTATAGGTCAGGACCTCCCGTGTTTTACCCTGGCACTATAGGTCACGACCACTAGTGTTTCACCCTGGCACTATAGGTCAGGACCTCCAATGTTTCACACTGGCACCATAGGTCAGGAACTCTAGTGTTTCACTCTGGCACTATAGGTCAGGACCTCCAGTGTTTCATCCTGGCACCATAGGTCAGGACTTCCAATGTTTCACTCTGGAACTATAGGTCAGGACCTCCAGTGCTTCACCCTGGCACTATAGGTCAGGACCTACAGTGTTTCACCCTGGCACTATAGGTCACGACCTCCCTTGTTTCACCCTGGGACTATAGGTGAGGACCTCTCGTGTTTTACCATGGCAATATAGGTGAGGAACTCCAGTGTTTCATCCTGGTACTACAGGTCAGGACCTCCCGTGTTTCACTCTGGCACTATAGGTCAGGACCTCCAGTGTTTCATCCTGGCACTATCGTCAGGACCTCTCGCGTTACTGGCATTACAGGTCACGACGTCCGGTGTTTACACTCTGGCACTATAGGTCCACGACCTCCCGTGTTTTTACCCTGGCACTATGGGTCGGGACCTCCAGTTTTCACCCTGGTACTACAGGTCAGGGACCTCCCGTGTTTCACTCTGGCGTATAGGTCAGGACCTCCGTGTTTCACTCTGGCACCATATGTCCAGGACACTCCAGGTATTTCACTCTGGCACTATAGGACCACAGGACCTACTGTGTTTCACCCTGGTACTATAGGTCAGGACCTCCAGTGTTTCACACTGGCACCATAGGTCAGGACCTCCAGTGTTACACCCTGGTACTAGAAGTCAGGACCTTCAGTGTTTCACCCTGGTACTATAGGTCAGGACCTGCAGTGTTTCATCCTGGCACTATTGGTCAGGACCTCCGGTGTTTCACGCTGGCACTACAGGTCAGGACCTCCAGTGTTTCACACTGGCACCATAGGTCAGGACCTCCCGTGTTTCACTCTGGCACTAGAGTTTAGGACCTCCAGTGTTTCACCCTGGCACTATAGGTCACAACCTCCAGTGTTTCACCCTGGCACTAAAGGTCAGGACCTCCAGTGTTTCACCCTGGCACTAGAGGTCAGTACCTCCCATGTTTCACTCTGGCACTAGAAGTCAGGTCCTCCAGTGTTTCACCCTGGCACTAGAGGTCAGGACCTCCAGTGTTTCACATCGGCACCACAGGTCAGGAACTCCAGTGTTTCACCCTGGCACTATAGGTCACGACCTCCCTTGTTTCACCCTGGGACTATAGGTCAGGACCTCCCGTGTTTTCCCTGGCAATATAGGTGAGGAACTCCAGTGTTTCACCCTGGCACTAGAGGTCAGGACCTCCAATGTTTCACTCTGGCACTATAGGTGAGGAACTCCAGTGTTTCATCCTGTTTTACTCGTCAGAGACCTCTCGCGTTTCACCCCTGTGCATTATGGAGTCACGGCGTCCAGGGTGTTCCTCTGTCACTATGGGTCCGACCTCCCGTGTTTTGCCACCAACTATAGGTCAGGACCTTCAGTATTTTCACCCTGGCACTATAGGTCCAGGACCTCCCAGTGTTTCACCCCCTGGCACTATAGGTCAGGACCTCCAATGTTTCACTCTGGAACTGGGTCAGGACCTCCAGTGCTTCACCCTGGCACTATAGGTCAGGACCTACAGTGATTCACCCTAGCACTATAGGTCACGACCTCCCTTGTTTCACCCTGGGACTATAGGTGAGGACCTCCCGTGTTTTACCCTGGCAATATAGGTGAGGAATTCCAGTGTTTCACCCTGGCATTATAGGTCACGACGTCCAGTGTTCCACTCTGGCACTATAAGTGACGACCACCAGTGTTTCACCCTGGCACTATAGGTCAGGACCTTCAATGTTTCACACCGGCACCATAGGTCAGGAACTCCAGTGTTTCACCCTGGCACTATAGTTTAGGACCGCCAGTGTTTCACCCTGGCACTATAGGTCAGGACCTCCAATGTTTCACCCTGGAACTATAGGTCAGGACCTCCAGTGTTTCACCCTGGCACTATAGGTCATGACCTCCAGTGTTTCACCCTGGCACTATAGGTCAGGGCCTCCCTTGTTTCACCCTGGGACTATAGGTCAGGACCTCCCATGTTTTACCCTGGCAATATAGGTGAGGAACTCCAGTGTTTCATCATGGCACTATAGGTCAGGACCTCCAGTGTTTCACTCTGGCACTATAGGTGAGGACCTCCAGTGTTTCACCCTGGCACTATAGGTTCATGACCTAGCGTGTTTCACCCTAGCACTCTATGTCAGGACCTGCAGTGTTTCACCCTGATACTAGAGGTCAGGACCTCCCGTGTTTCACTCTGAGACTATAGGTCAGGACCTCCCGTGTTTCACTCTGGCACTATATTTCAGGACCACCGGTGTTTCACTCTGGCACTATAGGTCAGGACCTCCAGTGTTTCACCCTGGTACTAGAGGTCAGGACCTCCAGTGTTTCACCCTGGTACAATAGGACAGGACCTCCGGCGTTTCACCCTGGCACTATAGGTCAAGACCTCCCGTGTTTTACCCTGGCACTATAGGTCACGACCACCAGTGTTTCGCCCTGGCACGTATAGGTCAGGACCTCCAATGCTTCACACCGGCACCATAGGTCAGGACCTCCAGTGTTTCACCCTGGCACTATAAGTCAGGACCTCCAGTGTTTCACCCTGGCACTATAGGTCACAACCTCCAGTGTTTCACCCTGGCACTAGAGGTCACAACCTCCAGTGTTTCACCATGGCACTATAGGTCAGGACCTACAGCTTGTCACCTTGGCACTATAGGTCAGGACCTCCCGTGTTTCACCCAGTCACTATAGGTCAGGATCTCCAGTGTTTCACTCTGGCACTATAGGTCAGGACCTTCAGTTTTTTACCCTGGCACTATAGATCCTGGACCTCCCCGTGTTTCACCCTGGCACTATATAGGTCGACCAGCAGTGTTTCACTCTGGCGCTATAGAGTCAGGACCACCCTTGCCACTTTCACCCAGGCATTATAGGTCAGGAACTCCCGTGTTTCACCCTGGCACTATAGGTCAGCTCCTCCTGTGTTTTACCCTGGCACAGTAGGTCACGACCACCAGTGTTTCACACTGGCACTATAGGTCAAAACCTGCAATGTTTCACACTGGCACCACAGGTCAGGACCTCCAGTGTTTCAACCTGGCGCTATAGGTCAGGACCTCCAGTGTTTCACCTTGGCACTATAGGTCAGGACCTCCCTTGTTTCACCCTGGGACTATAGGTCAGGACCTACAGTGTTTCACTCTGGCACTACAGGTCAGGACCTCCAGT
>NW_024714505.1:0-9033 GCF_018991925.1 Homarus americanus
GAAATTTTGCTCAAAGCTGCACTCTTCAGGCATTGTTCCTTATACATATCTAAGACTCCATGCCAAATTTGAAGCTGATATGTCGAGGTTTAGTCTGCCGCATTTTCTACTGAAATTTTTTAATTTACCTACAGTACTAGCCAAACAGCCGCTGTGGCGGTGCAATGTTCTGTTCAGTAAGTCATTCAACTTTTATATTTGATGCCTAGTTTAGATAATTTGACGTCACTCTATTTTGATGGTAAGAAGACCGCCACTCGTGTGATGATAAAGAATGAGAAGACCGAGAAATGGAGTTCGAGGATGATGGTGAAAGATCATTATGTCATCATGGTTGAGCCTGGCAATGAATATCTCACACATGTGACTCCCAAGACTGGACACGAAAGCAGATTGCCAAAACTATTCACGAGTTTCTGGTGGAGAAAAATCTAACCCAGCAGCCCATTGTGTGTGTTGGTTGTGATGGAACCAATGTAAATGTAGGATCAGAAAATGGAGTCATTCATCATCTTGAAATGTTACTTGGTCACCCGCTCCATTATTTCATATGTCAGCTTCACGGAAATGAGCTGCCTTTCCGCGCAGTTTTTTATCACTATGATGGTAAACCAAGTGGTCCTGAGCATTGGCGTGGTCCCATTGGAAAGCAGATCAAGGAGTCTTTGTCTGAGCTTCCAGTTGTCGCCTTCCAGCCAGTCAGTTTCCCTGATTTCCCTGTGTTTAATGATGAAGTGAGAAAGATCTGTCCTGGGATCAGAAATACCTGTATAGGATTTGTAAAGGAGTTATCACAGGTGTTGTTGAAGATGACTTGGCTGCTATTGAGCCAGGTCCTCCCTGTGTGTCAAGGTGGAACACCTTATGGAGTAGAATCCTCAGGCTGTATGCAGCAACATCAAGACCCAGCCATGAGTTGAAAAGAATTGTCATTACAATAATAAAGTTCAGTGCTCCAATATGGTTTTACATCAAGATACACCCTTACGTAACACACGGCTCAAGGAACGTATTCCAGTCCCTGCTATATATGAAACACCTGAATAGTGAGGAGGTGACGATAGTGAAGAAGGCTGTCCAGAGAAATGCATACTTCGCCCACACAGATCAACTTTTTCTTGGTATGTGTGCAGATGAGGACATGACTGTTAGAGAAAAAGCTGTCTCAATGATAAGAAAAATTAGAGAGGAGAATCAGCAAAAGGAAGAATGCACTGGCAGATCTGAAGAGGAGGAGGAAGATTCTGATGCTGCTGTTGACGAGAATTTGTTAAACTATACTGATGAGGAGGGTAAAGATGGAGATGGGAATGAGGATGTGCCTCCTGTAGTCAACATGAGAAAGGTGGTGACTCCGAAACTAAAGTGGCAAGCAAAAAACCATCATTCCATGATTAACTGGAGGAATGAACTCAAGACTGAGCCTCCTTACATTGCTTCTCTGTCAAATCTACAGGTTAATGACATTCTTGAGACACCATTAGTGGTGCCCAAGTGGCCAAACAGCACTCAGGCGGTCGAGAGGCATAAAAGTGATGACTGAAGCTTGCACTGAAGTGACGGGATACGAATCGAGAGATGGATATATTAGGCAAAGATTATTGTCTAGGAAAATGATGCCAAGGTTCCGCACAAAAAAGAATTTCAATATGAACTTGTAATGATTTTCTATACGGTGTACCTGTAAAATAACATGTGAATTAAATCGATGTCACCCATGTAAAATTTATCATTATCCTGGAAAACATTAAATGACACCTAATTTTTGGTATACACTAAAAGTTGACAAAAAGTCGTTCACGATGCGGCAGGGTAAGTATGCATGAAATGGCATGAAATTTTGCACAGGTGTTTGTTACAGCCATACAAACGATGCCTGAAAAGTGCAGCCTGCAACTCAAATAAAAGTGTTTTTTCCCTACCCCCTAACGACCATGGCCCCCTCCTCCCCAAAACTTCCGTGACGCCTCCTGGACCACAACTCCACGACCCCCTGACGGAGACACGATGATCCTCCCCATACTGGTCAGATATTATGTGTTAAAGGAATATGCTTCCTCCTTAGACTTTTTTTAAGCATTTACCTCCAGGTGAAATGTTAACCTACATCTATTGAGGATACAATCTTTCACCTACAAATTGAAAATAACACATTTGCTGTAATCAGACATATCTAATTGCCTCAACAATTGCAACCCCAGTTGCAATTGGGGTTGCAATTTCAAATTCTGTGTCATTACTAAGGAATAAAGAAGTCTCTGGTGCACTTTAAGATTAAGAGAGAAAACGGAGGACTCAGGCGTCCTCAGCGAGAGAAAACGAACTCCTATGATGGGGGACACAAGCACTCACACATGCCACTCATACTGACAGACTTGACACTCACTTACAGTCGGCCCTTCACATACGCGGGTTTAGCATTCACGGATTCGCAAATACGCGGATTGCCCCGCCGGAGGAACATTCTGTACATTGAAGTAATTGAAGTACAGTATTACCCCGCCTAACGCGGTTTCACTTAACGCGTTTTATCATATACGCGGTGCCTCGCCAGAGCTGAACTTTCACTTAACACGGATTTTTTCCACATATATGCGGTGAGTGTCCGGCTCGAGATGCTATTTTTAGATTTGCCCCACCCTGCCTGACTGCCTGTTTTAGCTCATAAAATTCATACAAATTACCCGGCCAGAATATAATTTACATTGCTGGAATTCTTATAATTTGGTGATCATTTTGAATATAAACATCATATTTTTGCATTAGACATACAAATTTTAGATAAAAAATTTTCTCAAATTAACTATGTTATCTTTTGTGCAAAATATATGACATTTATATTCAAAATATTCCTGGTCTTACAAGGAATCCAGCAATGTCAATTATATTATCCTAACTTTAGTTTGAGGTATTATTTATTAAAATTTAGTGGTTATCCCACACATCTCCTTGGGACGGTTGGTGGGGGGTGGGGAGGAGGGAGGGACCGACCGACCATCTGTTACCCTGTGAAGAATTATTTTTTTTTTTATTAACTGAAGATATTTGTTTTAGCTCATAAAATTCATACAAATTATCCGGTCTGAATATAATTTACATTGCTGGAATTCTTATAATTTGATGATCATTTTGAATATAAACATCATATTTTTGCATTAGACATACAAATTTTTGATAAAAAATTTTCTCAAATTAACTATGTTATCTTTTGTGCAAAATATATGACATTTATATTCAAAATATTCCTGGTCTTACAAGGAATCCAGCAATGTCAATTATATTATCCTAACTTTAATCTGAGGTATTATTTAATACTAAATGTTAAAAACCCTGGAAGGGAGGATTGGTGGGGGGGAGGGTTGGGACTGACCGCGCGGTTGGAAGAGGGGGGGGAGGCAAGGTGGGGTACTTTGATTGACAGTTAGTGTCGTGAAGATTATTTTTTTTTTTATTAACTGAAGATATTTGTTTTAGCTCATAAAATTCATACAAATTACCCGGTCAGAATATAATTTACATTGCTGGAATTCTTATAATTTGGTGATCATTTTGAATATAAACATCATATATTTTTCATTAAACATACAAATTTTAGATAAAAAATTTTCTCTATGTAACTATGTTATCTTTTGTGCAAAATATATGACATTTATATTCAAAATATTCCTGGTCTTACAAGGAATCCAGCAATGTCAATTGTATTATCCTAACTTTAGTTTGAGGTATTATTTATTAAAATGTAGTGGTTTTCCCCCAAAAATTTCTCTGAGAGGGAAGAGCCAGCGAGTGTAGTGTGAGAGAGGGAGGGAGTTGAGTCCATTATTTGAATGGACATTAACTTGGCGACTGTATTTCTCTTAAGTATTAATTGTGTGCATGTACCACCATAAAATTAAGATGTTATTTTTACTACAACATAGGTATGTGCCTTCAAAAAGTGGAGTTTGGGGGTCAGGCCGGTTTCTATTGGAATTAATCCCATATGTTCTGTTGTTCACTTAACGCGGATTTCACTTAACACGGGACCCTCTGGGTTCAATTGACCGCGTTAGGTGGGGTACAACTGTACATACAAATCGCGCGCCATTCAACTCGCGCGCGGCACCGAACACGGGACACCACCCGCTCCCGCAACCTCACACACACACGCATAGCTCTCCCTCACTCAGTCAAGTCTTGCTGTAACCATGCTTGTGTTGACATCAGCATTGTAGTTGCAAAAATATTACATTTCCGTGAAGGTATTATATCAAGCACAGTATGAATAGAATATCACTAATATAAGAGTATTTTAACAGAAAACTACTAAAAAAACGAGTAACATATCTTGAACATCGGAAGGCTAGGTAAAGTCTTTTGTTTTCATGTGGTTTATCCTAATTTACATTGAAATGCATTACGTTTCAGCAAAACTACTATTTATTTCTGAGAATATGGAAATGTAATATTTTGCTGAAATGACGTACGTATTACAGTGGAAAGTGACGAAAGCAATGACTCGCTGTCTTTCGTTCAAAAGATGTTACCGTAATCGCTTTTCGAATGGTTTTCAGTTAAAAAACTGCTGTATTACAATAATATTCTATCCTAATTCACTTGTGATGCAACAGTTTTTTTAACTGAAAACCATTCGAAAAGCGATTCCGGTAAAATCTTTTGAACAACGAAAGAAAGTGAAAGTCATTGTTTTCGTCACTTTCCACTGTAATACGTACGTCATTTCAGCAGAAATATTACATTTCCGTGAATGTAGTATATCAAGCACAGTATGAATATAATATCATTGTAATATAACAGTATTTTAACCGAAAACTATTAAAAAAATGAGTAACATCTCTTGAACATTCGAAGGTTAGGTAAAGTCTTTTGTTTTCGTCATGTATTTTATCCTATTTTACATTGAAATACATCACGTTTCAGCAAAACTACTATTTATTTCTGAGAATATATTCATTCAGGCACAGTTTCGGTAAAATATACATGTGCTGTAACATTTTTTTAATTGACAACGATTCGAAAAACACGTACCCTCTAGCCCTGTTCAAGAAGACTGGGAGGAGCTGTTTGGTGCTTAAGAAGATGACAAGGAAAATGATTTTGATGGATTTTAATGAAAATATTCAGAAAGCTCTTGGCACTGTCAAGGAAAGTGGCTGCTGAAGGCTTCCGGGACATAGCAGCGGACGAGATTAGGGAGCTAATTGAAGAGCACGACACTGAGCTGACCGAGGAGGATCTACAGGAGTTAGTAGACTCAGGCAAGGAAGAGGAAGCGAAAGGGAAAGAGGATGAGGAAGAGCACCAAGAAATAACATTGGAGAAGTTGGGGGGGGAGATGACCAGGAATATTGAGGCACTGAAAAACCTGGCCTATAGTATGGACCCCTCCATGGTGCGTGCCCTGAAATTCATGCGAGGGATGGATGACGTTTTCGCCCCATACAAAAACATCATGGAAGAAATGAAAGAGACGACAACTCCCCATCACCATGTTCTTTGATCACCGAAGGAGAGATTTAACACCATCAATCACTGGCGGCAGTGAGGAAGTAGCTGAATCCACAGTCGCGCCCACTTCACCACCTATTATGGAATTGAGTGACGATGAGCCCGATGACCCCCGCCCTGTCGCCGAGGAGAGGTACGGTACAGTAAAGTGAAATTCTTATCTCTTTTTTTTAATAGCTTTTCTTGCCATGTTTATTGTTTGTAAAAATGCACAGCACAGTACAGTTCAGTACAAGTACTGTACATAGGAAGTGGAGGTGCAGTTATTCACAAAACATTTGTGATGGTTGTCGGCAGTAGTGACGGTGCGGAGGGAGCGAGTTGGGAAGAGTGGTGAGGTGACCTTGGACGCAGGAGCAGGGACGAGTGGAGATGCCAGCCAGTATATTTTGGGTGTATTAATTGTTTTTATGGCTATTTTTGCATTTTAATATTAAATACTGTACATTACGTTTCAACAAAACTACCATTTATTTCTGAGAACATAGAAATGTAATATTTTTACTGAAATGATGTACGTATTACAGTGGAAAGTGGGATAAAATTGTGACGCAAGCAATGACTTTCTCTTTCTTTCGTTCAAAAGATGTTACCGTAATCGCTTTTCGAATGGTTTTCAGTTGTGGGATTATAAGGCTAATGATAGGATGGAATATTATTTAAATACAGTACGAGTACAACAGTTTTTTAACTGAAAACCATTCGAAAAGCGATTCCGGTAAAATCTTTTGAACAACGAAAGAAAGCGAAAGGCATTGTTTTCATAATTTTATCCCACTTTCCACTGTACAGTAATATGTATGTCATTTCAGCCAAAATATTACATTTCCATATTTATTTCTGAGAATATATTCATTCAGTCACAGTTAAGGTAAAATAAACTTGTGATGTAATATTTCAATGAAAATACGGTATCGTAGTTTTCTTTTGTATCAAATTTAATTAACAAAGATTGATGTTTCAAATGTAATGAACAAAAATTTATGTACAGTATCTATAAATAAACTTTAACAAATGATTACTTTGTTTTACATCGTCCTGTGCTACCATACCATGCATTTGGCTACTTTGGTCTAGCTATGATGAAGCAAGAGATCTGCCCTGGCGACTGTACCGACACTCACAGCGGGTGGTGCGTTGGTGCGTCGTTTCCATTGTTTACTTGTAGTTACTAGTAAATATTTTTCAACCTAACGAAACTATTACCCTTTAAGAGGTCGACCCCCAATTTTTTGCAAAATAATTTGGTCTTAAAAACTCGAACTACACACAGGTATATATATATATATATATATATATATATATATATATATATATATATATATATATATATATATATATATATATATATATATATATATATATACATATATACATATATATATATATTATATATATATATGTACCAATTAGTAATGAAAAGTTGTGCAGTTCCTTCAGCAAATGAAGCTCACCAACTTACAATAGGCTAAATTACCTTACAACGTGTTTTCAGTAGGCTATGTTGAAGTTCTTAGCACAGGCTAACTTATCATATCACATACGGTATCACAGTTCTCATTGATCTACAAAAAATACCGGTAATAAAAACCTTTTTGATATTTCACACTTAATATAATACCCGGTAATCTACTTCAACCTCCTATTGTTTACAACGACGCATGACACACCACCAGCTGTTGAGTATCAGCTAGACGGTACACGTGTTTTTCGAATCGTTTTCAGTTAAAAAACTGTTACATCACATGTATATTTTACCTTAACTGTGCCTGAATGAATATATTCTCAGAAATAAATAGTAGTTTTGCTGAAACGTGATGTATTTTAATGTAAAATAGGATAAAATACATGACGAAAACAAAAGATTTTACCTAACCTTCCGATGTTCAAGAGAAGTTACTCGTTTTTTTTAATAGTTTTTGGTTAAAATACTGTTATATTACATTGGTATTCTATTCATACTGTGCTTGATATAATGCACTCACGGAAATGTAATATTTTTGCTGAAATGACGTACGTATTACAGTGGAAAGTGGGATAAAATCGTGACGAAAACAATGACTTTCGCTTTCTTTCGTTCAAAAGATGTTACCGTAATCGCTTTTCGATTGGTTTTCAGTTAAAAAACTGTTGTATTAAAATAATATTCTGTCCTAATTGACTTTAATAAATACTACGATACCATATTTCTGAATATTTTCATTAAAATCCATCAAAATCATTTCCCTTGTCATCGTCTGCAGCACCAAACAGCTTCTCCCAGTCCTCTCCTTGAACAGGGCTAGAGGGTACCGTATATCACGGCCTATAAGACGAAATTTGAACATTAAAAAAATCTGCCCAAAGTTAGGGGGTCGTCTAAACCACCAAGTTTAAAATTCTTACCTCTTAAATATTGTGGTTTAGTGTGTCAAGAGTGGTGATGAAAACATCGTAAGCCACTCACAAGGTCTTACCACTAATTATTTTATACTGAAACTTACGTTTGGCAAGCTGGATTCAAATTAAGATTACCAGTATATTAAAATAATAAAAATGTATTATAAACCTGTCTAACATACCGTAAAAGAGCATTATACCCCTGTAATAAACACAGCTATCATCACACACCCCTCCCCACGCCCCCCCCATTTGCCAGTGAGGAGACAAGAAAGGAAAAGTGACCGCGAGATTGGGCTATTTTTAGCCGTGGAGGTGGTCAGAAATGCATATCAGTATATTTACTGATAATAATACTTATCTCCTATAAATAATTAATTTAAAATTTATTTTTTTACAAGGAATATTCAGTAAATGACTGCATTAATTCTTGAAACTACTGACAGTTAAATACAGACGCTTAAGTGACGTCACTAGTGTTTACACTACACCAGCTGGTAACATTTGATGCCATTACTTGAAGTGAATTGGCCTTATTTTAAGTAACTAACCATAAATAAATACAAAAAGTAAAAAAAAGATCAAAAGTGAAAAATAATATACTGTATGTATGTTGTGTTGTCAAAGTTAGAGGAACAATTCAAACTGCAATTGTGTGTAAATGAGGCAGAAAGTCAGGTCAGCGCTGAACCTGGGACTTGGTCACAATTTTCGTGATGCCATATGGCAGCAGGGTCTACCATTAGACAACACATTATGCTTCCAATATCTTCCCAGGCGGTAGTATCTACCTGTTTGGTAGCTGCCTACTACCTACACAATTTTTAGTAATATTACTTTGATACATGATAAATTAGACAATGAAAATAAACATCAAATTTAATTACCAAGACGCTTCCCATTGGCAGCTGTAAGAAGAGGGGGAGATGGGCTATTTTTATCCCGTCTTTGTGTCTGAAGTGGCCAGTAATACCATATATTTACTGATCATAATACTTACGGAAAGTGGGATAAAATCGTGACGAAAACAATGACTTTCGCTTTCTTTCGTTCAAAAGATGTTACCGTAATCGCTTTTCGATTGGTTTTCAGTTAAAAAACTGTTGTTTTACAATAATATTCTATCCTAATTGACTTGAATATATA
>NW_024714506.1:0-4435 GCF_018991925.1 Homarus americanus
ACTTGTACTGTATGTTCTTAAATGCACTATTTTTAGTAGTATATCAAGTTTTGCTAAATTATATAAAAAAGGTTTCAGTAATACTTAACTTTTGCATTACAGTACACTATTCTTACAGTAGTGTACAGAACACCAATTCTGTTCTTTCTTAGTAAGGTGGTAGTCATCAAGGTGTGGGATGCTAGACAGTAGTGGTCACCTTGTTGTGTCTGGTCCATCTATCTTGTACACCAACCACCTGCAACATGATTATATTTGTTTTTAGATACTCTACATCTGAATTAATTAAGCTATTTTATATCACTACCAATACACAATATTGAGGTTAACTTGTACTGTATGTTCTTAAATGCACTATTTTAAGTAATATATCAAGTATTGCTAAATTATATAAAAAAGGTTTCAGTAATACTTAACTTTTACATTGCAGTACACTATTCTTACAGTAGTGTACAGAACACCAATTCTGTTCTTTCTTAGTAAGGTGGTAGTCCTCAAGGTGTGGGATGCTAGACAGTCGTGGTCACCTTGTTGTGTCTGGTCCATCTATCTTGTACACCAACCACCTGCAACATGATTTGGATTTAGATCAATCTTAATTAGCCTTAATGTATTACTACCAATACACAACATTTACTCCAGAATTTCTTGGAATCTAAACTTGCATTCTTATATATATGTGATATATCCATACACTCAAACACCCTCCTATATCACCTTACACAGGAGCATTGTCCTTCTCACTTTTGGCTGCAGCAGTCTTCATCTAGGCATCATCCCCCACATGCCTTCATAGTACATGCTATTTTTTGCATCACATTTTTAACATGCACTCCATTCACCATTGCTTGAGCACACCACCATCCATGCATGAGCGCCCCCACTGTACGAGCGCCCGTCCACTATACGAGGCCCCCACCCCCACTGTACGAGGCACCCACCCCCACTGTACGAGGCGGCCCCCCCCCCATTGTACGAGCGCCCCTGCACTGTACGAGCGCCCCTGCACCGCCCAATGCTCCTCCTTTCCAACCCTTCACACAAAGTAAGTCCCTTCTCTCGAGTCTTACTTCCAGTAGTTTTTGGGGATGGCCATACTAAGATACCTAAGTAATTTACCTAAGAAGGCTGAAGTAACATGATGGGTGTTACATCTTGCTCAAGGTGTCGGTCACTTCCTCTACATTGGCATTCACGTACGTCAGCTGTCACCTGCAACATGTTTAAAGTTGTAATTTATGTACAATGAAGATTAAACATACAATTTCCATCTACCACCAGACTACATGTACTTGTACTGTCCCCAATTGTTTACTTAAATACCTTATCTACAAAAGATCTTATTTTAAGTTGCATTAGTGTTAGTTTTCTTATTTCCTCAACTAACATTTACCACAACAATAGTATTGCCAATCATAACAAGCCTTCATCACCAATTCTGCTACACTACTAAATCTCTCCACACTGCTTCATAGACAACACACTTACTGAATCCTCCCTCCCTTCCTCCCACCCCTCAAGCCCCCTTAGGTGTTCCCCTTGACAACTTGGTCACATTTAGCTTGAATGAAAAACTTTACCAACACACCCAACTTATAGTATACACCTGCTCACCCCATATGCCAATACACAAGCCATATAGTCCCCTACCCTGATTACAACAAGCCACACAATGTTTAATGATTTCACAAGTCCCACAAGCTTCCCTTGCCTAAATAAAACTCATTAAGTTGACTTTACCTGTTCTGGCATTTTAAGTTATTTCTCCTTAGGTTCAGTATGATGTTACTTCTGGCCAGCTTAACCTGAGGAGAAAGTCAGTACAGTACACGATTAGATTTTGAAAAGGAAACTGCAAAGTACGCAAGCTATTGATCTTTAATAATTTAAACAAGTGAAATATTTTTCTAGCTTAACTTTCTGAATTCATGATTAGTTAACTTGTGGCAAATTTTAAGTTACATTCTTTAATATATTTGTTATCCAATATATAAACCTATATAATAGGTAACTTAATATTAATTTGGGTCAGTCTAGATTAGTTACATTTAATCTATGTTAGGCTGATTAGGTTAGTTAATTTGTTAGTTAAAACCCACCTACTAACAACCAGCTTTACTTACTATTAATCACATTACTACTACTAATGCTCACTAATACTGTAACTAATTGGCATTTAGTCCTGTACATTTTTATAGCACTTTATTAAGCTTTCCCAAATCTCTACAGCTAATCTTAATTTAACTCCCAGCTTAGTCTATCTAGACAGCTCTCCAGAGCCCGTTGTAAAATTGCAGTTTCGTCCAATATGCCCTCGTAGTTTAGAAATTAGTTTATCCTGTGTATTTTGGGTCGATTCAATGGAATTTGACCTTTATTTCCAGGGGAAAGCACCCTCTTTAAAATTATACCCCCCCCCCCCCCAAAAAAAAAAGCATGGAAATCTTTAATCCTCATTCTGACATTCTTTGCTCCCTGGTTGAAATGGTGTTAGAAATACTTCAATAAGGAGATCTGAAGGTTGGGGATGGTTAAAAGTCAGGTGTGTACTGGCCGAAACTGCAATAATACCGAGCCCTCCAACACACAGTCCTCCAGAGCCCTCCAACACACACACAGTCCTCCAGAGCCCTCCAACACACACACAGTCCTCCAGAGCCCTCCAACACACACACACACACAGTCCTCCAGAGCCCTCCTACACACACACACACACACACACACACAGTCCTCCAGAGCCCTCTAACACACACACACACACAGTCCTCCAGAGCCTCAACACACACACACACAGTCCTCCAGAGCATAACCACCCCCACACACACACAGTCACTCCAGAGCCCTCCAGCACACACACACACACACAGTCCTCAGAGCCGCCTTCCCCCACACACACACACACACACAATCCTCCCAGAGCCCTCCAACACACACACACACACACACACACACACACACACACACAGCCCTCCAGAGCCGCCTTCCCCACACACACACACACACAGTCCTCCCAGAGCCACTCCAGCACACAGTCCTCCAGAGCCTTCCAGCCCCAAACACACACACACAGTCCTCCAGAGCAGCCTGCCACACACAGTTCTCCCAAAGCCACTCCAACACACACGCACAGTTCTCCAGAGCCGCCTCCAACACACACGCACACAGTTCTTCAAAGCCCTCCAACACACACAGTCCTCAGAGCCACTCCCAACACACACAGTCCTCCAGGCCTTCAACACACACACACAGTTCTCCAAAGCCCTCCAACACCTGATTCTCAGGGCCCTCCCAACACACACACACACACAGTTCTTCAGCCCTCCTACACACACGCACACAGTTCTCCAAAGCCCTCCAACACACACACACACACACACAGTTCTTCAAAGCCCTCCAACACACACAGTTCTCCAGGCCCTCCAACACACACACACACACACACACACAGTTCTCCAGGCCAGCCCTCCAACACACACACACTCAGTTCTCCAGGGCCCTCCAACACACACATAGTTCTCCAGAGCCCTCCAACACACACACACACTCAAACACAGTCGTCCAGAGCTCTCCAACACACACACACAGTCGTCCAGAGCTCCCCAATACACACACAGTCGTCCAGAGCTCCCCAATACACACACACAGTCCTCTAGAACCCTCAACACACACACACACACACACACAGTCCTCCAACACACACACACACAGTCCTCCACACCACACAGTCAGCCAGGTCCCACACACACACCCTCCACTGCCCAGTGTAGGAGCACAGTGTTGAGTGGTTTATGGGCTGACCATAATAGCTAAGATAATATATAAGTAACTTAACTGATGAGGCTGAAGTAACATGCTGGGTGTTAAATCTTGCTCAAGGTTCTGTCACTTCTCCATTGGCCTTCAAGTGCACCAGCTGTCACCTGCAACATGCTTAAAGTTGTAATTTACGTAGAATGAAAATCAGACTTGCAACTTCCCTCTACCACTAGACCACGTGTACTTAAACTGTCCCCAACTGTTTACATAAATCATTACCTCCACATTAGTTTACTCAAATTACGTCTCGCCAACACCAATACAGTACCACTACACTATACTGCACTTCACATTTCGACAAGGCTTCAACACTATAGTTTTGGCGCTTTTTGGTTGTTGATCAATGTGTTTTTCCGATGGTAAAATCCATGGTTGTCCACTTTTAAAAATTTACCAGGCACCCTTAATGTTACTGAATTTAATATATACTGTATTCTGAAACACGTCGACCTTCTGAAACGTCTCGCCCTCCGCCGGCTCCCTGCCTCACCTCGCCAAGCTTCCTGCCTCGCCTCGCCTCGCCTCGCCCGGCTCCCTGCCCTGCCTCGCCTCGCCCGGCTTCCTGCCATGCCATGCCTCGCCCGGCTCCCTGCCCTACCCCACCTCGCCCGGCTCCCTG
>NW_024714507.1:0-15403 GCF_018991925.1 Homarus americanus
GAGAAGGACGGGGAGAGACAGGAGGAGGAACGAGGAGGGAGACAGGCGGGGGAACGGAGAGGAGACAGACAAGAGAAGCATGGGGAGACAAGTGAAGGAAGGACGGGGAGAGACAGGTAGAGGGGACGGATGGGGACAGGTGGGGAGAAGGACGGGGAGACAGGAAGGAAAGACGGGGAGACAGACAAGAGAAGCACGGGGAGACAAAGGAGGGAAGGACGGGGAGACAGAAGGAGGGACGGGACGGGGGGAGACAGGTGGAGGAAGGACGGGGAGACAGGTGGGGAAAGACGGGGGACAGACAAGAGAAGAGGGGAGACAAGTGGAGCGAAGGACAGGGAGACAGGTGGAGGGACGGGGGGAAGACAGGCGGGAGGGACGGGGAAGACAGACAAGAGAAGCCTGGGGACAAGTGGAGCGAAGGAGACGGAGGACGGACGGGGGACAGACAAGAGAAGCACTGGGAGACAAGTGAGCGAAGGACAGGGAGACAGGTGGAGGGACAGGTGGGGGACAGACGAGGACGGGGGGAGACAGACAAGAGAAGCACGGGGAGACAAGCGAAGGGAAGGAAACGGAGGGATGGGACGGGGTGACAGACAAGAGAAGCACGGGGGAGACAAGGAGAGGGAAGGACAGGGAGACAGGTGACGGACGCGGAGGGGGAGACAGACAAGAGAAGCACGGGGAGACAAGTGGAGCGAAGGAAATGAAGGGACGGACGGGGAGACAGACAAGAGAAGCACGGGGAGACAAGTGGAGGGAAGGAAATGGAGGGAGGGACGGGGTGACAGACAAGAGAAGCATGGGGAGACAAGGGAGGGAAGGACAGGGAGAAGGCGGAGGGACGGGCTGGGACAGACGGAGGGACGGACGGGGAGAGACACAAGAGAAGTATGGAGGAACAAGGAGCGAAGGACAGGGAGACAGGCGGGGAGGGACGGGATGGGAGACAGGTGAGGGATGGGAAACAAACAAGAGAAGCATGGGGGAGACAAGTGAGCGAATAACAGGGAGACAGGCGGAAGGGACGGACGGGGAGACAGGTAAGGAAGGACGGGATGAGAAACAGACAAGAGAAGCACGGGGAGACAAGGAGCGAAGGACGGGGAGACAGGTGGAGGGACGGACGGGGAGACAGGTGGAGGACGGACGGGGAGACAGATAAGAGAAGCACGGGGAGACAAGTGAGCGAAGGACGGGGAGACAAGTGAGGGAAGGAGGGGGAGACAGGTGGAAGAATGGACGGGGAGACAGGTGGAGGGAGGACGGAGAAACAGACAAGAGAAGCATGGGGAGACAGGCGGGAGGGAAGGACGGGGAGACAGGTGGGGGAATGGACGGGGAGACAGGCGGAGGGAGGCGGGGGATGCAGACAAGAGAAGCACGGGGGAGACAAGTGAGCGAAGGACAGAGATACAGGTGCAGGAATGACGGGGAGATAGGTGGGAAGGACGGACGGGGAGAGAGGTGGAGGACGGACGTGGAGACAGGTGGAGGGGAAGGACGGGGAGACAGGAGGATCGGACGGGAACACATGGAGGGACGGACGGAGAAACAGACAAGAGAAGCAACGGGGAGACAAGGGAGCGAAGGACGGGGAGACAGGTGAGGGAAGGATGAGAGACAGGTGGGGGAATGGACGGGGAGACAGGCTGGAGGGACGGGCGGCGATGCAGACAAGAGAAGCACGGGGAGACAAGTGAGTGAAGGACAGAGAGACAGGCGTGGAGGGAATGGGATGGGAGATAGGTGGAAGGACGGACGGGGAGAGAGGTGAGGGGAGGGACTGGAGACAGGTGGGAGGGAAGGACGGGGAGACAGTGGAGGATTGGATGGGAAACAGGCGGGGAAATGGACGGGGAGACAGACAAGAGAAGTAGGGAGAGACAAGAGGAGCGAAGGACGTCGAGACAGGTGGGAGGGACGGACGGGGAGACAGGTGGGGGAATGGACGGGGTGACAGACAAGAGACAGCACGGGGAGAAAAGTGAGCGAAGGACTATGAGACAGGTGGAGGGACGGGAGGGGAGACAGACAAGAGAAGCACGGGGAGACAACCAGGAGCGAAGGACGGGGAGACAGGCGGAGGGACGGACGGGGAGACAGACGGAGCGAAGGACAGGAGAGGCGGAGGGAAAGACGGGGAGACAGGGGAGGAATGGATGTGGAAACAGGGGGGGGAATGGACGGGGAGACAGACAAGAGATGTACAGAGACAAGCGAGTGAAGGACAGGGAGACAGGCGGGAGGGACGGGTGGGAAGACAGGCGGAGGGACTGAGGGGAGAAAGGTGGGGGAATGGACGGGGAGACAGGCGGGGGAAACGGATGGGGAGACAGACAAGAGAAGTACAGAGAGACAAGTGGAGCGATGGACAGGGAGACAGGTGGAGGATGGGTGGAAGACAGGTGGAGGACTGATGGGAGAAAGGGGGGAATGGACGGGGAGACAGGTGGGGAAATGGACGGGGAGACAGACAAGAGAAGTACAGAGAGACAAGTGGAGCGATGGACAGGAGACAGGCGGAGGGACGGGTGGGAAGACAGGCGGGAGGGACTGACGGGGAGAAAGGTGGGGGAATGGACGGGGAGACAGGGGGGGAATGGACGGGAGACAGACAAGAGAAGGACAGAGAGACAAGGAGCGATGGACAGAGAGCAGGAGGGAGGCGGGAAGACAGGGAGGGACTGACGGGGAGAAAGGGGGGGGGAATGGATGGGGAGACAGGTGGGGGAAGGACGGGAGACAGACAAGAGAAGTACAGAGAGACAGGGAGCAAGGACAGGAGACAGGGGGAGGGACGGGCGGGGGAGACAGACAAGAGACGCATGGGGAGACAAGGGAGTGAAGGAGATGGAGGGACAGACGGGGAGACAGACAAGAGAAGAATGGGGAGACAAGTGGAGCGAAGGACAGGGAGACAGGGGAGGGACAGGGGAGACAGACGGAGGGACGGATGGGAGAGAGACAGAGAAGCAGGGGAAACAAGGGAGCGAAGGACAGGGAGACGGGGGAGGGACGGGATGGGGAGACAGGCGGAGGGACGGGGGGAGACAGGCGGAGGAATGGACGGGGGAGACAGGTGGAGGACGGACGGAGACAGACAAGAGAAGCATGTAGAGACAAGTGGAGCGAAGGACGGGGAGATAGGGCGGGAGGGACGGACGGGGAGACAGGCGGGGAGGAATGGACGGGGAGACAGGTGGAGGGACGGGTGGGGAGACAGACAAGAGAAGCACGGGAGAGAACTGGAGGAAGGATGGGGAGACAGGTGGAGGGACGGACGGGGAGACAGGTGGAGGAATGGACAGGGAGAGAGGCGGAGGGACGGGCGGGGAGACAGACAAGAGAAGCAGGGAGACAAGGAAGGACGGGGAGACAGGGTGAGGGGACGGACGGGGAGACAGGCGGGAGGAATGAATGGGGGAGAGGTGGAGGGACGGATGTGAGAGGGCGGGAGGGAAGGACGAGGAGACAGGTGGACGAATGGACGGGGGAGACAGACAAGAGAAGTAAGGAGAGACAAGAGGAGCAAAGGACGTCGAGACAGGGGAGGGACGGACGGGAGAAAGGTGGGGAACGGACGGGGAGACAAGGGAGCGAAGGACGGGGAGACAGGAGGAGGGAAGGAGGGGGGAGACAGGCGGGAGGGACGGACGGGAACACAGGCGGAGGGACGGACGGAAACACAGACAAGAGAAGCATGGGGAGACAAGGGAGCGAAGGACGGGGAGACAGGGGGAGGGAAGGACGGGGAGACAGGCGGGGAACGGACGGGGAGAAGGTGGGAGGGACGGGTGGGGATGCAGACAAGAGAAGCACGGGAGACAAGGGAGCAAAGGACAGAGAGACAGGTGGAGGAACGGACGGGAGATAGGGTGGAAGGACGGACGGGAAGAGAGGCGAGGGGACGGATGAGAACAGGCGGAGGGGAAGGACGGGGAGACAGGCGGAGGACGGACGGGAACATGTGGAGGACGGATGAGAAACAGACAAGAGAAGCACGGGGAGACAAGGGAGCGAAGGACGGGGAGACAGGCGGGAGGGAAGGACGGGGAGACAGGTGGGGGAACGGACGGGGAGACAGGCGGAGGGACGGGCGGCGATGCAGAGAAGAGAAGCACGGGGAGACAAGGAGCGAAGGACAGAGAGACAGGTGGAGGAACGGACGGGGAGATAGGTGGAAGGACGGACGGGGAGAGAGGCGGAGGGACGGACGGAGACAGGGTGGGAGGGACGGACGGGGAGACAGGGGGGGGAATGGACGGGGTGACAGACAAGAGAAGCATGGGGAGACAAGGAAGGAAGGACAGGGAGACAGAGGAGGGACGGCTGGAAGACAGGGGGAGGGACGGGAGGGAAGACAGACAAGAGAAGCCTGGGGACAAGTGGAGCGAAGGAGACGGAGGGACGGACGGGGAGACAGACAAGAAACAGCACGGGGGAGACAAGGGAGCCAAGGACAGGGGACAGGCGGGGAGGGAGGTGGGGGACACAGACGGAGGGACGGACGCGGAGAGAGACAAGAGAAACAGGGGACACAAGTGGAGAGAAGGACAGGGAGACAGGGGGAAGGACGGAGGGGAGACAGGGGAGGGACGGACGGGGAGACAGACAAGAGAACCACGGGGAGACAAGGAGCGAAGGACAGGAGACAGGTGGAGGGACAGGTGGGGACACAGACGGAGGGACGGACGCGGAGACAGGCGGAGGACGAATGGAAAGACAGACAAGAGAAGGACAAAGGAGACAAGGAGCGAAGGACGTGGGAGACAGGCGGTGGGACGACGGGGAGGCAGGCGTATTAACGGACGGGGAGACAGACATGAGAAGGACGGGGGACAAGGGGTGAAGGCAGGGGACAGGTGGAGGAATGAACGGGGGAGACAGGCGGAGGACGACGGGGAGACATAAAAGAGAAGCACGGGGAGACAAGGAACGAAGGACAGGGAGAAAGCGGAGGACGGGCGGGGAGACAGGCAAGAGAAGCACGGGAGACAAGGGACAGAAGGACGGGGAGACAGGTGGGGGGATGGACGGGGAGACAGGCGGAGGGACGACGGGGAGACAGACAAGAGACGTACGGGGAGACAAGGACAGAAGGAGGGGAGACAGGCGGAGGGGATGGACGGGGAGACAGACAAGAGGTGCACTGGGGAGACAAGGGACTGAAGGACGGGAGACAGGAGGGGGGATGGAGGGAGACAGGCGGAAGGACGGACGGAGACAGACAAGAGAAGCACGAGGAAACAAGGGAATGAAGGACAGGGAGACAGGCGGAGGGGACGGATGGGGAGACAGGTGGAGGGACGGGCTGGGGAAACAGACAAGAGAAGCCTGGGGAGACAAGGTGAGCGAAGGACAGGGAGGCAGGTGAAGGGGAGACGGGGAGACAGGCGGGAGGGATGGGACAGGCGGAGGACGGACGGGGAAACAGGTGAGACTTGACGGGGAGTCGACAGAGAAGCAAGGAGAAAGTGGCAGAAGGACGGGGAGAAGGCGGAAGGACGGACGGGGAGACAGGGGAGGGTGGATGGGGAGACAGACAAGAGAAGCACGGGGAGACAAGGGGAGCGAAGGACGTGGAGAAAGTGGGACGGACGGGGAGAGAGACAAGAGAAGCACGGGGAGACAAGCGGAAGGATGGGGAGACAGGAAGGACGGATGGGGAGACAGGGTGGAGGGATGGATGGGAGACAGACAAGAGAAGCACGGGAGACAAGTAGAAGGACGGGAGACAGGCGGTGGGGACGGGACGGGAAACAGGTGATTAACGGACGGGGAGACAGACTCTGAGAAGCACGGGGAGACAAGCAGAGCGAAGGACAGGGAGACAGGCGTAGATCGACGGGGAGACAGGCGGAGCGAAGGACGGGGTGACAGGCGGAGGGATGGACGGGGAGACATAAAAGAGAAGCACGGGGAGACACAAGGAACGAAGGACAGGGAGACAGGGTGGAGACGCGGGGAGGCAGAGGGACGGACGGGTAGACAGAAAAGAGAAGCACTTGGAGACAAGTGAGCGAAGGACAGGGACAGGTGGGATGGACGGGACAAGAGAAGCAATGGACAAGCGACTGAAGGACGGGAAGACAGATGAGGGAGACAAGTGAAGGACGGACGAAGAAAGACAAGGAAGAGAAACAGGTAAATGGGAAGCAGGGAGGACAAAGTGAGGACAAGGACAGTAGGGACGGGCCAAAACAGACAGAAGCCTGGGGAGACAAGTGGAGAAGGACAGGGAGGCAGGCGGAGGACAGGACGGGGAGAGAGACAAGAGAAGCATGGGGAGACAAGTGACCGAAGGAGGAAGACAGGTGGACGGAGGGGAGACAGGCGGAAGGACGGGACGGAAGAGAGACAAGACAGGTACGCACGAGGAAAGTGAATGAAGGGAGACAGGAGGGGACGGATGGGGAGACAGGAGGGAGACTGGGAAACAGACAAGAGAAGCACGGGGAGACAAGGAGCGAAGGAGACGGAATTAACTGACGGGGAAGACAGACAAGAGAAGCTCGGGAGACAAGCGGAGCGAAGGACAGGGAGACAGGCGGAGGACGGACGGGGAGAGAGACAAGAGAAGCGGACGGGAGACAAGCGAGCAAAGACAGGAGTGGCGAGGGGATGGATGGGGAGACTGGGACTGACGGACGGGGAGACAGGCAGGCCCAAAGGAAACAGACAAGAGGCATGGGGAGACATGAAGGGAAGGAGACCGGACGGCGGGACGCGAGAAGTGGGGAGACAAGGGAGCGAAGGACAGGAGACAGGCGGAGGGACGGACAGGGGAGAGAGACAAGAGAAGCACGGGGAGACAAGCGACCCGAAGGACGGGGAGAAGCGTGGAAGGACGGACGGGGAGACAGACAAGAGAAGCTGAATGGAGACGCGGAATGGACAGGGATACAGGCGGAGGGACAGACGGGGAGACAGGCGGAGGGACGGTCGAGGAGACAGACAAGAGACGGAGAAAGACAAGCAGAGCGAAACGGGGGCAGACAAGAGAAGCATGGGGAGACAAGCGGAGCGAAGGACAGAGAGACAGGCGGAGGGACGGACGGGGAGACAGCGAAGGACGCACTGGGGAGACAGGCGGAGGACGATGGGGGACAGCCCGCTGTGGTGGCACTGTTGTGGTGATGTTCACATCCTGGCCCTGCCGGTGGCGCTTCTGTTGCACCTTGGACGAGTTTCAAGTAGTGGAGACGTGTAATATGAGTGGGGACCGCTCCAGCCCCTGTCAGAGAGAAACCGTCGACGCACAACCACAGTCAGCATTGGCAGTTCCCAGATGATCTCTCGTTCAGTTTCAAACCACGACAAAGTTGCACAAATTGTTGAGCTTCAAAACTTCCCCAGCCCCTTCGCCACCTCGTTGTCGGAAAGAATACCAACGTCTGAGCTGATTTTGCAAAGGAAGTGCGTTTCAAGCACGACGAAAGAAGGGTTGTTTAATTTGTGTTCTCCCAAAGCATTCTCACTAACGGTAACCTGCCGACGATGAAGCAAATTAGGGACCGCATTAACATTGTTGACAGCTGTATCTAAGAATCGTGTTATATCTCAGACATTCCATGCTATTACTGCTTTAGAATCAAAGGTTAATGCGATAATATCGGAGTTCAACCATATATCGAGGGTTGTGTATAAGTTGCAGAATTCAGTCCGCACGTTAGAGTGGCTTTATTTTTCTGAATATTATGCTGCAGCGATATATTCTTCAGAATATCATTACTAATAAAAAATGAACTAATTGACAACAGAGAGGCAGATAGGGAGTGGATGCAAAGCTTGTGTCTGTGCAGACTTTGCTGCACAGATTGCCGACTTATCATTTTACCCTATTTCACTGGTCAACATAAAAAATTTCATGGTTCTGATCAAAACATCTGATTCTAAAATAGTGTATGAACTCAATTATGACATTCGTATAGCTGTATCAGGCTCAGCTCCAGAACCAGCATATCTATATATTTAGTGTACCATGCTAATACAGTAATTGCTCCTTGGCCTGACTTATGCAATTATTTTGTCCTGATTTGTGCTTTTTTGTTTGTTTCAGTTTGCTGATTCATGATATTGCATATCTACACCCGCATGATTTGTAATTACTCTGAAATTAACAAAACATGGAACGTCGCAAGTGTGTGAACGGTGCTGACAGTTGTTACATATGTGGTGCCTTCACCCTGGTAGCCTCAAGAAACCAATCACAAAAAGCTGTTCGACTGAACCGTTATCAAACATTTGAGTGACCAAGACAAGAAATGGGCACCATGTAGCCTGTAAGTCTTGTGTTAACCACCTGAGCGAGTGGATGTGTGGTAAACGAAGTTCAGGAATGCCGTTTGCTGTACCAATGATATGGCGTGAACTGAAAGACCACAGTAGTGACAGCTATGTCTCACAAATATAAGGAATAAAAATCAAGACACGAGGAGGAAAATCAATACAGCAATCCTATTCTACCAAGAAAGAAACTCAGTCCTAAAATCAAAATTGAACTGAAAAGAATTGAGTGATTCTGATTCATTACTTTACCCCAATGGAAAACGACTACCAGGATAATTTTGAAGCCAAAACTATTTACTCAAGAAGCGCTTCATGATCTTATCAGGAACCTAAACTTGTCAAAAGAAAAATGGAAGTTTTGGGATTAGACTAAAGCAGCGCAACCTGCTAGAAGATGGAGTGCATTACTCACAGCGCTTCGACATAGACAGCTGTCTGCATTTTTCAGATGGCAAAAACCTTGTATGGAGACGTATTCTTCATGCAACAACTCTGCAAGTTGAAACATACAAGACAGAGGATTGGAGGCGTTTATAGACTCAGGACCTCTAAGCTGTTTTTTACACAATGACCAAGCTCATCTGTCCTGCAATAACGCATCACAAAACACTATGAAACAATGAAAATTACAGAGTATGAGAAACACCAAATATATGACGATCTCAAAACACAGTTTACTACTGGCCTCCAGAGTGGCTACACAAAGCACATGTGTTTAGTGCTTGTGAACAGCAGAGCTGATGCAGAGCACTATGTGAGAAAGGATTGGCCGACAAGACCAAGAGATGTGCGCCTGGAAGGTCATAATGCAAAGCCAATCCGCTTAAGATCCAGAAAATATACCTCCACTGTATCTAAAGCCTCAAAATTTCTCATCAAAGCTATGGATCAATTGGTTAGACCTGATGGATTATCTCAGCAAACTAGTGTGGCTTCAAACAAGTTGAGAGCAGGTGTCTTGAATGGACCACAAATTGCATATGGAATGATGAAATAATCACCAAAACATTGAAACCCACTCAGAGAAAAAGATGTAAATCATTTGTCAATGATCAAACTAAAACTATTGTGCTGACAACTACAAAGAAATCGCAACAACCATGTTAGAAATTATCATGCATTGGAGCAAGGATGTCTTGAAATTGGATTCCACTCTCATACTGAATTTTTAGGTAATTTTGGATGAAGACAAAAAAAAGATTTCTACCAACATAGCCATAATGGAGAAGATATCACCCAACTTTAACATGGACTATTGCTGGTCACCAACGAGAAGAGAAATGCCAAGAGAAGAGTGAAGTTCAAAACAACTTTATAAATTCATATTTTGTCATTATAAAGGATTTGAACTGCTAATGTTTTTTGGTACAATTTTATGAGCTATCTGTGATAGGTTTAAAATTGTATCTTGCATGACGCGATAATGTGACTATATTTACTATTTTTTTATTCTTGAAAGTAGGTCTGATGGTAGAATGAAACATCCACTAATATTCATTAATATGAAATTAGTCATGAAAGCACAGTCACATGAGATAATCTCATCTTTTGCACGATAATGGATGGTATTAAATTTATTGATTTTTTATAAAACCTGGTCTGATAGAACAAAACAAATATCAGATTCGAATTAGCATAGAATTAAGTTGTGTGAGCATGATCTCACATAGAAACTCTTCTATTTAATCTTCAGCTAGTCTTGATCTTCAATTACTATATACAGCATAATCATCGCTTTGTTTTCAATGCACACTGGATCGTCATCTTCTGAGTCATATTTTCATCGCAGATATTCTGCCTTGACATTTTACTCATTTCTTTTGTTTCACTTAATCACAGGTGTTCTGACATACATTCAATCATTCCATTGGTTTCTATATTTATCATTGGGTGTCCCGCCTGCGGTAATCATCACCATTTAATCATTGGTTGGTTGGATACACCACACCATCTGCCTGCTTGTATTCAATCAAATTCGCTCACGCCAATCATCTTCATAGTTTTTAGACACCAGTATCCTACCCATATAACAATCATTGGTGTCTCGTTCCATACCAATCTCTTAACCTGTTCTATTTAACCTGGTGGTTCTTCCGTTTTACCGTATCAAATGAGGTTTGGTGGAAGGCAAGATATTTAGAGGGGAGGGCTGAGGCATTCTTTAAAAGATTAACCTCAAGTCTCTCGAGTCCACCCTGAATTCCCTGTAGATGCCAAATACACAACATTAAATATTACCCGAATATTATGATTGCAAATATTATAAATATTACCAAACATTACACTAGGTTAGTATTATAACGGTAACACAATTTAGATAAAACTAAATATTGTTATTACTGGAAAAATTATTATATTTGGATATTAGTCAAATATTTATCATTGATCTAAATATTCTTACGGCGCTTCGCCTCTAAGTACTACTGGGTTATTAGATACTGTATGTTAACGATATTATTATTATACAGTATTCTTAGTCGTAAAGATTCCATACACGGCGCTTAAATGTAGGAATACATGCCCATATGTGTGTATAAAGGACATATGTTTTGTATATATATACATGTCTTCTGTATATATATAATTGGTATATATTTATGGATAGGTATATATATATATATATATATATATATATATATATATATATATATATGAGGCGCATTCGTGTGTATGTAGGTATATACTGCAATAATTGCAAGTTTATGAGGAGTGAGTATAGGCACTAGATATACTTATATATAGATATATAAGGATGATTTTATATCTTTTATTTATGTAAGGTGTAAATTATACCTAAGGGGACAGGTATGGTATACAACGTCAAACAGATCACAAGGAACAAAATCAAACCAGTATTGTTTAGGTGTCAATTCAAAAGCCGAGAACAATTCACGCATCACAAACATCAAACCGCTGCTGAAGACTCGGCCCCACCAATTTGTCTATATCAAAATTTTTTATCCACTGATTAGTTTATTGTTTTATTCCGACTGTTTTGTTTAATGGTTTTAAGAGATATTGGTGTAGCTGTTTACACCATATATTGCTTTTATTGTCTGCCTGAACCAGTAAGCTGAGAAACGCCGGTTGTCTTTTGACTTTTCAGACTGCGCCTTTGTCACATCTTATTAATCATGTTTTACCAGGTTACGTGGCAGATTTTTAATTCTTCGGTAATGAAAAATATTACGATTTTTTTTCTGCCATTATTTTAAAACTGTTGCATAGAATACTTTAAGATCTTCAGAAAAATTGTTTGGTTTCACAACAAAAAACTTTAAAAATTTTTGTACATTATTTCAATAACCCATGGTATTTATTATTATATTATTATTTTAGAATTATCAGGCTGATCAAACCCAATGTTTGTGTTAAAAGCAAACCCATATCTTATTATTTCATTGTGTTAATCGATTAATTTTATGACAATTATCAGGTCTTTTCATGTAATTTTTTAGGCGCCACACTTTTCTACAGTAGCTGGCGATCAGGGCTTAGTGTCCTGTCCTGGCCGTCACACTAATTTTTTTTCTTTCTTGAAAAAACTACATCAGATATCGCTTAAAGGAAGACATGACTATTTTATATTTTAAATATGTACTATTTATTTTTGAAATTGTGAGATTTAGTATGATGTGATATTTTAGTGAACCAGCCATTACCAAAAAACATAATGGTTTTTGTTCTGTTTTATATTCACTGTATGTTTCACATTGAAAGCTAACAACAGCCTGATCATACACATTATAATTATTATTATTATTATTATTATTATTATTATGATTACACATGGCTGTCATTGGAGATTATCGTCCTGTAAAAATGTCTTAAGTCACCCAAATTATTGTTATTAAAGATGGTTAAGGATTCATATCCATATTATACGAACAACCACCTAATTCAATTTCAATTTAATTATTCTTGATAGAGAAGTATCTGTGTTGTCACTAGGCACACTAAAGCATCTGGCAAGTATATGTATAAATATTGGTGTAATAATAAAAGCCATACAATGATGTTTTAATAATATAATCATTACTACAAAAATATCGGGCCATATGGGGAGGATCGTTATGTTCTGTCAATGTCTGCACTTATTTTAATGACCGCTCTTCAATGTATGTTCACTTGTTAAATAGGCTTTTATCTGTTGTCAAAATGTTAATATTTTCTCTTATGTAATTTCAACGTAGTACTAGTTGCCAGATATTAATTTCTAATGCTTCCGACTATTTTTTGATTATTTGTTTATACCTGTAGCTGTTGGCTGTCAGTCCCCAAAATATTGTCCTGGTAATATTCAGGTGTTGTTTACAACCACATTCTTTAAAACAAAATTATCATATCTTTATGGAGTAGTTTTAATTTTTTCATGTTCGTTCTTTTTTTTAATAAAACCGCATCATATTTCTGTTAAAATAGAATTGGTTAAACAAACGTTTTGGTAAATTTTATCCAAGTTTCGAAGCTATTTTTGCGTGTCTTAATATTTGAGTTCAATTAGTGCTTAACTATTATTTTTGTTTATATTAAGAACGAATGGTAAAGATGAAGACATTTATCTCTTTAAATCACTGTTATTTGCACCCTTGCACGTTTCTTTTGACCGAATTTTCCCTGCCAGTAGCCTGGTTATTGTTTCTTTTTTCTTCAATTTATATATCGTGCACCAAACGATTGAAATTGTTTTGGCACTTCCATTCATCTTATTTTGTTATTAGACGAAACTGTTATTTCGCCTTTTTATAATATTTATTTCGTGCATCTTATAGTTGTTTATTACCTTGCATCACAGTCGTTTTGAATTCTATTCTATTTAGTTTTATTTCATATGTCTAATTGCTTATCCGTAGTTGTTCTGTCTCGTTGTCCTTGAAATTAATTAATACTTTCTACCTTCAAAAATTGACTAACGAGCGACAAACCTGAAATCATTAACGAATTTAATGTTAAAGGCTACTAAATGAAACTAATCCGAGTCTAATATTACAAAGAAGTATCCATATATATTATTTATTTTAGCGATATAATATGATTTTACAGTTTTCCTCGCCATCATCTGGCTGGCGGTGTTGAGGAGAGGGTGTGGAAGTATAACACCTAAACACGCCCTCTTCATGATCATTTTTTTATATATATATATATATATATATATATATATACATATATATACCGTATTTTAATGTCCTTTTATTATTATGATTACAGATTCATAAGTTATAAAATTAACTGTATATAAAGGCTTCCTGAACGGGCACTTATATAAATTTAATTAATACACTCAGAGCAACGGCGCATGATGAGATGATATTGGGCTTAGTTTACAGTAACAAAACGAATTATATAATTATTTTACCCAAGGAATAACAAGGAAGAATTTATTAATGTGTCAGGCATCATTATTTAATAAACCATCACAGAGACATTCTTATCATATAAATAATTTTTAATAAAAACAATTCATACTGGTCTGAATAACCAAAGAAAGTCAATTCTTATGTATTTAAGGTTAGTGGAGAGGAATATATAGAGAACCGAGGATAAAAATACCAGAGTATTTATATAGTAAGCGCAATACATACTTGATGGCTACCTGTGAGCGATACGAGTTAATGATTGCGCGTGGTATATCAAATACATATTAAGTATACATGACAGGATAATCGTTACCAATTGTTAATTAGTCTTAGTGATTCGCACATGCTTATGGCAATGGTTATTGAAATGGAAATAAAAACACTTTGATGCACGGTGTTTCATAGCTGAGGAAAGCGATGCAAGGATGAATTATATTAATAGTTTCAGGTAAATTTAGTACGTATGTTTCGTATGATGCAATATTATGTTCATTTATATTCGAAAGTCAATAAAGGCAAAAAAAGGACTGTATTGTGGAGCTGAAGAGGTTATTACGGCGCAGGATGCAAAATATAGGTTAATGTGGAATACAGTACATAACAGAATTGTCAATATTACGGTATATACTAAAGAATTTTAAATCAGCTGCAAGAAACAGTAATAATAATGATACATAATAATAGGAATTGTAGTTAATATAATTGGTTTTAGGAAGAATTTTAACAAAATCATACCATATAGTAGTTATTTAATAATACCGTAGGTGGTTACAGCTTCAGGCCATATTTCTGAGTTAGGTTAGTATGTAAGGCTAGGTAAGGTTAGATAAGGCAAGGTAAGACCAGTTTAGGTTAAAGGTATTGTTTGTTCAGAGGTCTATACATAGTAACAGCATGAAGATGAGACTATTTTGTATTTTAAGTCTGTAATATCTAGTTTGTTAGTTCTTACTTGTACCGTATTATAAATACAACTGACCATTTATATACTGTTTATTGTCTACTCTGGTGTTTTACAAATCTGTATATATGGTAGTGTTTGATTTAGATTGCATATTTTTATATCTGAGCGACTCAGAAACCGGATAAGTTAGGTATTAGTTCATTGGTTTTCAGTTTATGTCCTGTATTTTATTTAGAAAAACCGATAAATGTTCAATCAGAAAATGTATTTTTTTTTTCCGATTTATTTTATTTGGTCTAGTAACCTTTAAACGGAATATAGGCAGGTGCTCCTGTCAATTTATTTAGCGATAGCCTATAATTCTGTCAATGAGTGCCTATAGTAGTTTGTCCATAGAAGTAGTGGGTTACACAAAGCCAGCCAAGATCGAGTTTGTAAATAAACCTGGCAACTGATATTAACCTGAGCAAGTTAACATCAAAATGCATATTTTTATCATGGCTCTGCCAAAAAAACAAACTGAAAACCATAATATACAAGATGGGTTATTAGAAACAACCATCAAGATTAATTGGTTTTTCCAAGGTCTAAATTGCATCACTTACAACAAACACCCACAACAAACTGAACCTGCTTCCAATACGTAAAAATGCACAACAAGGCCGAAGGCTGGTCACAGGTATGAAAGGGCAGACTTGACACAACTAAGTGTTTGTGTCCGCAGTAAGGGACACAATCTACCAATATTCGCAAGGACAGGATTCACACGATGGCCCCCAACGAGAGAGTAGGAGGAAAAGGAGAATTAGGGACAGTGTTTAGTGGCTCTGCATGTTCCCAGTGTGAC
>NW_024714508.1:0-10768 GCF_018991925.1 Homarus americanus
GATGACACAAAAGTTTTGCTAGAAGTAGAGGGAGTGAACAGAAAGTTTCCAGGTCTCATCAAAGAAGAACACTACTCTGTGTGTTCTGAGCCTGGTGGTCGGTTTTTGTTTCACTTTGCTCCCGAAACTGAAGTAGAAGGGAAGAAACATGCAGAGGTCATTGCTGATCATATTTTATGTTGGGTTCAGGAGAGAGGACTTGGCAGTTCACTGCAGGCTGTTGGTGGAGATTCAACTGCAGTGAACACCGGATGGCAGGGGGGTGTAATGACGCATTTAGAGAAAAAACTAGGAAGAAGACTTGTTTGGATTGTATGTGATTTACATACAGGCGAGCTACCTCTTCGTCATCTCATCCAGGAACTTGATGGTCCTACAAAGAGCAACAACAAGTGGTCAGGTCCCCTTGGCATCATGCTGGATGAAACAACACAACTAGAAATAAATACAACCTTTCCAAAGGTCGAAGTTGGCCCTCCCCTTCCGGCGTTGTCTGAAGGAGTCATCAAAGATCTCAGCACAGATCAATCCTATGCTTATCGTATTGCCCAAGCAATAAGAGCAGGAGAAGTGCCTCAGTCATTGGCTCTCTTGGAGATTGGACCTGTCAGTCACAGCCGTTGGTTAACTACAGCTCTTCGTTTCTGCAGGATTTGGATTTCCAAACACGAATTGAAGGGCAAAGTGCTGAAAAATTTGAGGTTAATTGTTGAATTTATTATTGGAGTTTATCTTCCCCAGTGGTTTAGTGTGAAACTTAATCCTATGTGGGTGGATGGGCCCAATCACCTTTTGTTTCAATTGCAGCTAGTAAGAACACAGAGGAAGGTGGTGAGGGACATCGTGTTACCTGTGGCAAGAAGGTCCGCTTGGTATGCTCGATCAGAAGCAGTTTTGCAAGCAATGCTTTGCAGTCAATGTACCAATCTCCGAACCGAGGCTGTAGAAGTCATTCTAAAGATTAGAGGAACGCTAATAGATGACGACCAGTTGGGAGACTGTTCGTTTCATTCAAGAAAAGTTCCCCCAATAAACGTCAATGCCACCAATTTGTCAGAATTGGTTGACTTGAGTTTGGAAGTCTTAGAGCCACCATTGACAACAAGTCTAACTAGCCAAGAATTGAGAAACCTTAAAGAGACTCCAATGCAGGTGCCGAAGTGGCCTTCCCACACTCAAATTGTGGAGAGATGTGTGAAAATGGTCACAGAAGCAGCGGGCCATGTTTACAGCCACGAGAGGCGAGAAGGTTACATCAAAGCACAAATAGCAAACAGACTACTGATGACAAGAAACCAAAGCAAAGAGAGTATGAAGGCATTGGTTACTTTCAAATAGACTACGGATAATAAAATATAATAATTTGAAACTTGAAACAGTAACATGTGTGCAAACGCTGGTTATGTTATAAATTCACAAATATGTACATTTAAAAATCCATTTGATGTGGGTAGGACTTATTATAAAAAAAATTTATGCCAGAATATTGTTTTGCATGCTTAAAGACTACAATAAATTGCTACCAAATTACTCGATTTTCGTTAGCAGTTCTTTAATTGTTACCCTAATATCTTTGCTCGCTGATATAGTTATATTTTTGTACAGACCTCTGTTCTACAATCTACATAATGATAGACAAGTAGCTTATCACCCACATGACTCTGACCTATATATACTGTTAATGAATATGGTGTATTTCTTTGTGTATGAACCTCTGTCCTGCGAGGCAGTGAGAAATGATACCACCCTCAGTGTCAAGACCTGACTAAATTACTCAGAATAGGCAATCTGCACTCCAAGCTTTGTCAATAAATTTGTTAAACTTAAAAACGTGGGATTAATCTCTCGCTCGTTCTCTACCAACAGTGATGTCCCACAGGGTTCTGTTCTTTCACCTACTCTCTTCCTTCTTTTTATCAGTGATTTACTTCACACTACAACTAATTTTATCCATTCTTACGCTGATGATTCTACTCTTCACTCTTCTTCATATTTTCCCCTTCCTCCTAACTCTCAAACTAGATCTGTTTCTAGAGCTGATATCATTTCATCTATAAATAAGAACATAAGAATGAAGGAAACTGCAGCGGGCCTATTGGCCCATATTAGGCAGTCCCAATTACTGTACATCCAACCCCTATTGCTCATATATCCATCCAACCTATGTTTGAAGCTATCCAGCATATTTGAGTTAATGATGGTATTTGGTAACTTGTTCCACTCGTCCACTACTCTATTTCTAAACCAATGTTTACCTATTTCGCGCCTAAATCTAAATTTGTCTAATTTATAGCCATTGTCCGAGTTTGCTCCTGGTTGGATAGTTTGAGTACCTTTGTTATATCACCTTTGTTTAACCCTGACTTCCATTTATACACCTCGATCATATCGCCCCTCGCTCTACGTCTCTCAAGGGAGTGCAAATTAAGATGCATTTACCTGTCTCTATACTCAAGGTTCCTAATGCCCGGGATTAGTCTTGTCATTCTCCTCTGAATTCTTTCCAAGGATTCTATATCCATTCTGTAATACGGTGACCAGAACTGAACTGCGTAATCCAGGTGAGGTCTCACAAGCTTTAGATATAATTTTAAGATGACCTCGCTAGTCTTGTAACTAACACTCCTTTGTATGAACCCAAGTACTTTATTAGCCTTGTTACGAGCAAAAACAGATTGTTTACTTGGCTTAAGGTTCCTACTTATCTTTACTCCTAAATCTCTCTCGCAGTCGGATTTCTCAATGGCATCGTTGTTCATCTGGTATCTAGTTTCCCTGTTTACATCTCCTATGCTGAGTACCTTACATTTGTCCACATTAAATTTCATCTGCCATATTTCAGATCATTCGAAAAAGTTTGTTTAGATCTTCGTGTAGTTTTGCGGAGTCCTCGACATATTTAATTATACGCCCTATTTTAGTGTCATCAGCAAATTTACTTAAGTTGTTGTCTACGCCGATATCTATGTCGTTTATGTATATAATAAATAATAGTGGTCCAAGTACTGAGCCTTGGAGAACTCCACTAGTGACGTTGCTCCAATGCGATTTAGTGCCGTTAATGTTCACTCGCTGTTTACTGTCCTGTAACCACGCCCTAATCCATTTTAGAATATCTCCTTTAATGCTATGGGCCTCCACTGTTTCGTAAGGGATTCTGTCGAAGGCTTTGCTAAAGTCGAGATATACCACATCATAATTGTGCCCCTCGTCCACTGATTCGAAAACAGATGAAAAGAATGTTAATAGATTAGTTAGACATGAACGCCCGCTTGTGAAGCCATGTTGGTTAAATTCAATAGCAATATAACTCAGTATTTACCAATTACACTTTCTAAATTAGATGATCTCCCACCAATTACATTTCAGGACGCAATCATTCTGCCAAATTCTGAAATAGATATGCTAGGCCTCACCATTTCCTCTAATATGTCATGGAAGCCACATATCCTCAACATTGTTAAAGCTGCCTTCCGAAAATTGGGAATGCTGTACAGATGCTGTAGCTACTTCACTCCTGAGCAGTTGCTTCAAGTATATAAGGGATTCATTCGTCCTAACTTGGAATACTGCTCTCATATCTTGGGTGGCTCTTCCCATTTTCTTCGCCGCGATGTTGCTTTACTCTCTCTCTTTTACAGGTACTTTAACGGGCATTGCTCGGTGGATTTGGCATCCTGTGTACCACCGGCAAGGCTCGTAACACACCTCTTGCCCGCGGTTCCCACCATTTCTCTGTGGCTGTCGGTCACCCTAGAATAACCCGTTATAGTACATCTTCTTTCCTCACACAGCCAAACTGTGGAATGCTCTGCCTTCTTCTGTATTTCTATACTCATACAATGTCTCGCTTTAAAAAGCTGGCTTTCCGGCATCTTCGTGGTGTAGATTAACATAACTTTTTCCTTTGTATTTTTAATATCTTTTTATTCTTATTTTTTCGCCCCCTAGGCCATGATGTGGGTCGATAACCTGTGCCCAGGTGGGCTATTCCCCGTAAAAAAAGAAAAAAAAAACAGAAAAGGAGAATAGCCCACCCGGGCACAGGTCAACGACCCACATCAGGGTCTAAGGGGCGAAAAAATATGAATAGACAAAAATAAAAATAGATAAGGAAACGGATTGATCCACCATCCTCCGCCGCCACTGGCAGAGGTAGAATTGTCTACATTTTCAATATAACTTTAGTTTTCTATAATAATTTTGCTTTCTGATGATCCTGAATTTATTTAATAACCCATGCAGTATTTCAAGAGTTGCGCAAACGCTCAGCAGAAGGAAAATACCCCAGGAGGTCAGGGGCTGGGGTATGTATCCCAGAGGTCATGGCTTCAAGGGAATATTTGTGTCCCCAGGGAGGTCAGGGCTGTAGGGAGCATGTTTCTGTCCCCAGGGGAGGTCCAAGGACTGTAGGCATGTTTGTGTCCCCAGGTCAGGCTGTGGGGCATGTTTGTGTCCCCCAGGGAGGTCAGGACTATGAGCATGTTTATGTCCCAGGGAGGTGGGAACTGTGGGGCATGTTTGTCCCCAGGGGAGGTCAGGACTAGGGCATGTTTGTGTCCCCAGGGAGGTCAGGGCTGTAGGGCATGTTAGTGTCCCCAGGGAGGTCAGGACTGTAGGGTATGTTTGTGTCCCCAGGGAGGTCAGGACTGTCGGGCATGTTTGTGTCCCCAGGGAGGTTAGGGCTGTAGGGCATGTTTGTGTCCTCAGGGAGGTCAGGACTGTAGGGCATGTTTGTGTTCCCAGGGAGGTCAGGACTGTAGGGAATGTTTGTGTTCCCAGGGAGGTCAGGGCTGTAGGGCATGTTTATGTAATAATAATAATAATAATAAACGGTTTATTAAGAGAGTTCAGCCAGTGGCTGAAAATACCTAGACTTACATTGATTTCAGAACATAATATTCTGTAATATGCATTGAATACATTTACAGGGCTGTACAGTACATAAATCAGGAGTTGTTTATTATTTTAACAATAGATGGAATGGTGCTGTTCTTATATCTATCGGTGCAGGCTCTTATGGGCTGAATTTTGTTGTAGTGGTGGACTGCGCGAGTTGGGTGGGGGGGCTGCAGGTGGCAGGAGGTGGCGATGGTGAGGGTGGTGCAGTAGTCCACGGCCAAACCTTTCCAGTGCTTGGTGGTGGAGGTCACTGAGGGATGGCATTTCCAGGGTGGAGAGAGCGTTGGGTGTAGCCGGGTATTCTGCGCTGAAACATGATTGGGGCCCTTTTCTGCGCTGACGTTGTTGGTGGATTTGAAGACGACCAGGCTGGTGACGCATACTTGTGTGTCTCCCAAGAGGGGGACCCTATGATGTGTACGAACATAAAACTCTCCAGCAGTAGGTATAGAAGCATGTTAAAGCAGAAGAGGTTGCAGCAGGAAATGAGTAACAATGTGAGAAATTAAGTTAAATATGGTAAAAACTTCTCGGTTAGGTGTTTCCCAGGACCCCCCAGCTATTTTTTTCTCTTTTTTTTTGTCAAGACGCAATCACATCCTGACCTACTTAAGTTTATATATTTTGTGTATTTAAAGACGTATTAGAAGAATGAGAGCAATCAAGCGTCGAAAGTTATGATGACCTAAGCAACCATCTGCCTAGCGGTCCAGAATGTTTCACCCTTTAAAGCTAAGATTATTATTTTTTTCTAAGAAGGATTTTAGACCATCTAAACTTGACTGAATATTGTCACCGGTGCTCATATGTAGGTACACTTTCTTTGGGATAGTGTTATGGCCATTTTAAGGTGGTATAAAAGAACCCTTGAGATATATATTACTAGGATGGTGTACTTGGTGTAGGAATTCGTGGTATAATGTTGTCTAGCACTCAGGATGGATGGAAACTCTAAGGTGGTTTTCTTGTATAATATAAGTTATATGATAGACAGTCTGGTGCTGGAGGTGCCGTGTGGTGAGGAGCTGCTCAGTAGAGACGTTCCGTGAGTAGCGTGTTGAAGGAGGTAGATGTCAGGAGCTTCGTTAGAGAAGATGTTGCCTGTTGCTGGCCTCCTGGTTGAATGAATGCTGGACAGTGAGGAGCTTGCTGGAGTAGGTGTTGCGTGTTCAGGAAGATGGGCCAGAATGAATCTATATATATATATATATATATATATATATATATATATATATATATATATATATATATATATATATATATATATATATATATATATATATATATATATATATATTAAATAATTTGCCTTACTGTTGTCAGACAATAAAAGCCACCCCGATCCAAAGTAAGGGGCTTTTGGCTCTGGGTAACTTTAAATCTGAGGCTTTTGTCTGGGTAGCTTTTTGTCAGGGCTTTGTCTGTACTAGTGAGGATAGTGTCTTAGTATAAAATCGCAATGCTGTGAAACAAAATCTTAATATTTAATCTCAGTTCCGCAGCAAAAGTCACATCAATATTTTTTAACCAATACTTTAATATTTCTTACCTTATAGTATTATGTCTTCCAACGAAGTAAATAACTGGATCGAAAACACAAGAGAACATAAAGTCGTCTAGCCTCCCCTCGTCTTGTCACGATGGAGACTTGTGCAGAACTGAAGTGAATTGCTTGTAACTGGTGGATTGGTCGGCTGTACATGAACTGATATGACCCGAGACTACATGGTTTTGCAGCTACTGGAGACGTTAATCCTTCCCTTTGTATCGGCGGCAAGTTAATCCTCGTCGTGTCTGACCTAACACCTGACCCACACCACATGAGCTCACTGGCGTACTTGTTTGAAGTTGTTTCCTTAATCCTCAACAGGTTACAGGTTGTGTGTGTGGCGGGGTGGGGGGGCCATAGCAAGGGTGTAGCTCATGACGTGGCCGTGATGATGTGGGTCAGGTGTTAGGTTAGACACGACAAGGATTAACTTGCCGCCGATACAAAGGGATGGATTAACGTCTCCAGTAGCTGCAGATATGGGTGATGAGCAGACCCAAAAGTGCCGCCCCCCCAAAAGTGCCGCCCGGGGCGGACCGCCCCCCCCGCCCCCCCCTAGCTACGCTAGTGGGAGTTTCCCAATAACGAGGGCTCTTTCGCGATCTTCCAACACTCGACCAGAATTCCCAATATAATTTTTAACCATATAACAAAAAGAGTAGAGTCGCAAAGTTCAACTTGACAGAGTGCCAACCAAGATAAAATACATACACTCATTTCGTGCGACATTGTAATAAATTGTTGTCATTCTTTTAACAAAAAGCAGAAATCAATATTATAGTAATTCCTTGGATCGGAATAAAACTAAAATTCGTCTGTAGTGTAGTATTCACATGCTATCACAGAGTTCGATACTGCTCAATCATACACCAGTAGTACAGATGATGCTTTATATGCTATTCCTATGATGATAATTTCGTTAATATTATCGTATTGAATGTTATCATATGCAGTGCTGGATTTAGACCTGTGGAGGCCCTTGGGCAGCCTCTTTGTGGAGGCCCCCCTCATTATAACTACCCAAGAGGGTGGGGTGGCGATTGAAGCGAGCCTAAACATCTGGGAGTTCCGGGGGGCTCTGTAAGTCCCCCGGGAAAATTTTGAAATTTGAAAACTTCTTTGGAGAATTTTGAAGCCATATGCAGTTATGTTGAGGTAATTAGAACATTGAGAAATTTTTAATTAACTGTATATTTATTGAGAGTGTACAAATTCCCAACACACACACACAGACACACAAAAGTGAGACATGACTGGAGACATTCATGTGGTTTCAAGCCGACCAGCCCTGATATAGCTACTACCGCACATGTGGAGGCCCCTGGGCAGCTGCCCACTTTGCCCACTCCTGAATCCAGCCCTGATCATATGTATTATACCAGTCAGGAATTTTGGAATAGTGACTTACGCTTATATAAATAATTAGTGAATGAACTGGAAACACCTGTGGTTATACACGAAGTAGAAAGACTAGGCCCTTTACTCCACCACAGTTAATAAATTCACCACTGCCACACTATCAAAACTCTGAAAACTACTCATGCATGCTATCTATAATTATATAGGAGTACTGTAATCCATGGACTGATTCGATGGCATACCCTGGTAGAAGCAAATAACAAGGGGATTAATTATATATCATATTCGCCACTTATCAGCCTACCCGGTTTCTAAGTAAGCGATTTATGCAGTAGAGACCAAAACTTCTTATTACAATACTCTTCAACAGTCTTTTGAGCATTAAGAGGTAAATTATCCCTTTATCAGCACCAGTATGGTTGAAGAAACTTTTACCTACGTTTCTCCCATATCTAGTAACTATAAGTGAAGCCTGACTAGATCATGTTTTATTAGCCTGTGAGACGAACACCCAATTTTGGCTCATCGTTACTATTTTCACCATCTGAGGGCACCAGGCTGTAAATGTGATAGAATATTTTTTTTTATTAAATTTTAGCAGCGCCATCAGCTCTATATATACTGCGAGGTTACTGACCGAGTTCACTCCTGACAAAAATAAAATAAAAATAAATATTACTTCTCTGTCTCAGCATTGTGCCAGGTTCCTCATATCGTCTTTAGTGGACCGGCCACAACTAAAAAATTTACTTTGAACGGCGTTTTTTGTTAATAGGTGGCACCCATGCTAAACCAATGTACCGTTACAGTAGTACCCGTGGGTGAGGAATAAAATACAGGTGGATGTCACTCCCGCTTTTGGCTTTGGAAGTAATTTTCGAGTTTAAATTATGCAAAACAATATTTTCAAATTTTATCTAAAAAAATGTTCTGAGCCAATTGGTTTGACAAATGTTTCATTTTACCATACTTAGTGATAAACAAATATGATGACACGCTTTTTCCAGCCAAATTCTAACTCAAGGTCAAATTCAGGGTAAAAAAATTTTTATTTTTTTTTATTTTAAATGGCGCAAAAAAAAAAACATTGAGCAAGTCTGTTTGTCAAAACAATTTCTTTTAACATGGTTAGTGCCTAATAAGTTTGATGGCATGAATTAAGTGCTAACAACCAAATCACAAAGCAATAAATATAGCCCCATAACTGTACAGCTTACACACTCGTAACTTCTACAAGTTCACGTTTCTTGATGAACAGCATCTAAATGCTGAACTGTACAGTCACTTAAGAACAGAGTTATTAGTTCCTTACAGCACATTCCAGCTTCTATCGATTTCAGACCGGAAGAAAGACATGGATCTACTGTCCAGTTGGGTTGTGGGGTATGGGATGTTTGTGTCCACACTCAGGATGGAATGGAGAAAGGAAACTCACAATGTGCTCTCTGTATACATGTTGTATTGGATGTACAATGCAGCTTGATGCTGGGAAGGCAGCATGGTTACAAGCGTGATGTAGAGAGAGCTGGTTGGTGAGGGTGCTCAGTGGAGGACAGCTTGTGGGTCGCCACGCTCGCCGGCGGGAGCGAGGACCGCCAGGCAGGCGGAGGAGGATGAGGTGTTGCTGGCTGGTTGGTGTAGGTAGAAAGAGAGAGATCACCACGAGGTCAGGTCTTAAATAGCGGGGGTTGGCATGGCTTAGTAGTTGACCCCCGCTCCGTGGGCGGGGCTGGTTGACCTAGACCACGAGGCATACACAGGGGAATTCGTGGGGTCGGCTATGCAGCGACAAACAGCGTTTGTAGGGGAGAAACTACACTCCTCCATCCTGTGTGAGTGCGAATCTCCGGGGGTCACCATTTGTGGGGTATGGGATTGTTTGATGTTCACACTCAGGATGGGATGGAGAAAGGAAATTCACAATGTGCTCTCTATATACATGTTGTATTGGATGTACAATGCAGCTTGGTGCTGGGAAGGCAGCATGGTTGCAAGCGTGATGTAGAGAGAGCTGGGTTTAAAAAAGTCTAACAAATCTGCTGACGTTTTTTAGGAAAGTCTTCGAGGTAGTAGATAATGACGAAAATTACGATGTTATTTACTTAGACTTTAGCAAAAACATTGACGGAAATTGCCGCATCCAGAGCTACCAGAAAAATTAAAATCATGGTATCGAGGGAAAGTTTTAAATTGGATAAAATCATGGCTCACCGATAGAACGCAGAGGGTCAGCGTAGATGGTGTTAAATCTGAGTGGGGCTATTAGCCAACCAGTGGGGTTCCCCAGGGGGTCAGTACTAGGCCTCTTGTTCATCATAAACGATTTAGATACTGGGATCGCTAGCAGTGACATAAGCAAGTTTTTCGGATGACACCAAAATAGGGCGGCAAATTAATTCAGGGCAGGATGCAAATGCATTACAGGAGGATCTAAATAAACTGCAGGGGTGGTCTGAAAAATGGCAAATGAAATTCAACACCAGCAAGTGCAGCGTACTTAATATTGGAAGAACAAATACTTATAATGTATGCAGCCTGAACAACATCAACCTAGAGAAGTCGACTTGTGAAAGAGACCTAGGGGTACTTGTAAGCCCGGACCTACGGCCTAGAAAACAGTGCGTTAATGTTCGAAATAAGGCAAACAGAGTATTGGGTTTTATATCTAGAAGTGTAAGTAACAAGAGTGCAGAGGTCTTATTGCAACTATATCTTGCGCTAGTTAGGCCGCACCTCGATTATGCGGTTCAGTTCTGGTGCCCCTATTATAGAATGGATATAAATTCACTAGAGTCGGTGCAGCGAAGAATGACAAAAATGATTCAGGAACTTAGAAACCTTCCATATCAGGATAGGTTAAAGAAACTTAACTTGCATTCCCTAGAAAGACGAAGAGTGCGGGGAGATATGATAGAAGTATTTAAGTGGGTGAAAGGAATCAATAAAGGGATATAGATA
>NW_024714509.1:0-25296 GCF_018991925.1 Homarus americanus
CATGGCAGACGGAACCAAGTTGAACCCAATGCTAATTCTCAAGAGGAAAACAATGCCCAAAATCAAGTTCTCGGCTGGAGTTTTTGTTCACGTCAACGAGAAAGGGCGGATGGACGAACAAGGAATAAAGTTATGGATTGATCATATATGGTGTAGGCGACCTGGTGGCTTTCGAAAACAGCGTAGCCTCTTAGTATGGGATATGTTCGCGAGTCATTTAACAGAGGGAACAAAAACCAGCATGGCGAGGAACAACAGTGACATTGCAGTTATTCCTGGTGGATTAACTTCAGTTGTACAACCACTTGATGTTTGTCTAAACAAACCATTCAAGGACCGCGTTCGTGAACAATGGAACAAGTGGATGATCAGCGGCAAAAAGTCTTACACGAAAAGTGGGAATATGCGTGCTCCCGAACTGGATGTACTGTGTGATTTTGTTATCAAGGCATGGAATGATATTAATGTGGAAACAGTTATCAAGTCTTTTAAAAAGTGCGGAATATCTAATTCAATGGATGGTATGGAGGATGATATGTTGTGGGAGGACGAGGATGAAACAGAAGCCGAAGCCACGTCATCTGATTTGGAGTTTGATCCTTATGATGAAGCAGCCATAAATGTATCTCAGGATGTACTTGAAGAACTTATGATGTCAGATGTTGATGATGTGGATTTTGAAGGTTTTTAATACATGATGACGTCAGTAATAATCATGTGCTAATAACATTTTTAACTTGTCGGGTAATTTGCTTTTAAAATATTGTGACTTAGTAAATTAAATGTGTGCATGTGTATGTATGTATACATACAGTATATATAAATATGTTTGTGTAATAAATGTATGTAGTAAGTACGTAATATTTTTTCACTCAAATCCTAATGAAACACTACTGGAGAACATTCCTTTGTCGCAAAACAGTTTATAAATTAAAGAAAATAATTACAGTGTGTTTAATATATTACAGTATATTATAAATAAATAAATAAACAAATAATTCGGTAAATCTATTTCAAGTAAATGGAAAATAAGCAAACATGTTATTTACCAAGACGCGTCCCTCTGGCTCAGGGTGCGATGGAGGGGAGATAACAAGGCTATTTATAGCCCGTCTGAAGTGGCCAGTACCCTAATGCACCATAAATAATTCATTGAACATTCATTTTTTGTACATAGTATATATATATATGCTGATAACCACAAGGAAAGAAGAAAACACGAAGTTCCCAAGCGCTTTCGTGTAATTCACATCTTCAGGGGTGAGTACAGACTAGAGAGTAATACAAATCAAGGTGTATATATACAGAGGAGGGTGAGACCAGGTCCACAATGGTCAGGTATTAGGTAATGACCTTACTAATCTTTAAATAGCACACAACGGTTGGTGGTCAGGTCAGATGGTCAAGTGACCCGGCCTTCTCACCTGATCACAAATCTTCTTAATTACAAAATTGTCCAGCTTGTACAAGCCGTTACTCAAATTCATGTTGGATGCTTCGGTATGTTTAATAAGACTAGATTCTATGTTGTTCCTACTATCAATTGAATTACATGGTAATATTGAGGAGGCATTATCCCAGTCAATGCAATGCTTGTTATCCCTCAAATGAACAAACAGAGCATTGGATTCCTGGCCTGTCCTAACACTGTATTTGTGTTGTTTAATTCTAGTTGCAAGATCTTTACCTGTCTGGCCTAAGTAAAACATATTACATTCCTTGCAAGGAACTTTATAAATGCAACCAATTGTGTTGTTGGGGGAGTTCTTGATTAACATTTGTTTAACAGTGCATGAGTTTTTAAATGCCACATTGACATTCCAGGTTTTTAGCTGTGCAGGTGTAATGGTCATGATAAGAGCTAACCTGAAAACCTTAAGGATTCATATTACGCTCAAACGTCCACAAAACCTTCTGAGTCTCCCAGTGGAAACGTCCCCCGTTTTCTCTGTTTCCCCCGCCTTTGTCTATGGGAACAGACGCTGTATGCTGGGACCTGTTGCCATCCAATCCTTTGTAATCAATTTAATTTTGCTTTCGATAGCCGAGTCAGAGCATTGGTAGTTGAGATAATAGTAGAGAATGAAAATGAGTTCATAGTCTCAATTTCAACGTCAGAGTGTACCGTAAATTAATTCATCGGAATAGGAGTAGCTGGACTCCCTGGCCTAGTTTGAGTGAGGGCGCCGCGGGCATTTTAACCGTTAGTAAGTGCCCGTCCCTTCATCCATACAGGTATGCCATTCCACTCTGTGTTGTAATTTGCCCTTCTTTAAGTGATTTGACCCAATTAATAGTTGCTTGTGCAAGCGTTACAGTAACGTAGTTGATATGCTCTGAGTAAAGTCATATTTACGTCTTTAACGTCCCCTGAAACGTGATGTTGTTGTCACCGTTAGTAAGTGCCCGTCCCTTCATCCATACAGGTCCCTAACGCAGCCTAGGCCGTGTCTGTAGGGTGGATGTTGTATCCACAATGTCTGGGGAGATGTCCGAGGTCCAGTAGGATCAGTTACCTTCGTGAGACCCGGCCGTCAGACACTTCAGACTACCTATAGCCCCCATAGCTGGCTCGTCTGGCCCTTACGCTCGGTCCACGAGGTGACGCCGGATCACCAAGCCACACACCACTACCAGCCCCCATCATTGGTGGATGAGCGTCTAACTCAGTAGGGCTATTTGTGTGGTGGAATTAATCCACTGGGATCTCCAGAGTTCGTCGGATAGTACTCCATGGTGGCTGGACCCCATGGCTGTTGCTTGAGTATCACACCTGACGACTGAGTGTTGTAGTGGCAGTTGCCCTAGTATTTATGGTGCTAAGTGACTATCATAGTTGTGCTATTGAGTATGTCCACCCAGTAGGGTTGGAAGTGTATTGAATATGTCCACCCAGTAATGGTGTGAGTATGTTGAGCCTGAGGGCCTAGTACTAGATTTGGTCTGTTGGTACAAACCAATTCTTTCTTCTAATTTCATATTCATGTTTAAATAAACTTTGTATTTGTATAATTGTGTCTATTATTTACCTACAGTATTTACCGTTATTTCTTCTCTATTGCTTGATACTATCATTACACCTACCCACGAGCCTCCTATCGTCACGCTACCAATGGTGATAAATATAAGAGTAAAAGGAATTGTTACTGGCACACAGAGGCCCTCATAAATGGTGGCAGTAGCAGCCCTCATAAATGGTGGCAGCTATGGTGATGTAATGAACATAGTATCGAGTTGGGAGGAATGACTGTGATACTGTAGTTTTAACTGAGTGATAACCATTTCTCTGTACGGGTATTTAATAACCATTCCACTGTAACTAATGAGTATTTCAGATTGCTAATGATTTTGTTCCATATTTTTCCGAGGTACAGCTTTTTGTGGTGGTTTGCAGAGAGAGTGAAATAAGTTCAAAGAAATACCTTGGAGTTAGGTTAGAAAAGTCGTGTTTAAAGTAAAAGGAAACCTGCAACAATAACTTGTAGAGTGTGAATAAGGTTCATTAATATTGGAAGAATTTTGATATGTAACAATCTGCCTGTCTGGCCTAAGTAAAACATATTACATTCCTTGCAAGGAACTTTATAAATGCAACCAATTGTGTTGTTGGGGGAGCTCTTGATTAACATTTGTTTAACAGTGCATGAGTTTTTAAATGCCACATTGACGTTCCAGGTTTTTAGCTGTGCAGGAATGTGTGAGAAATTTTTGTGAAATGGTAATATTAAGATATTCTTATGGTCATGGGTGGGCTTGGGGTCAGTTCTATAAAAAGTCCCTATTGAGAGGCAAAGCTACGCTCATTAAACATCTTACTTCAACGTCCCCTCCACTGCCATACATGTACGGTGTAATCAAGACCCACAAGCCCAATAACCCAGCAAGACCCATCATTAGCTCAGTTGGGTCAATCTCTTATAAACTATCTAAATGGTTAGTTTCTTTACTAAATCCCCTAGTTGGCAACATTTCTAACTCCAATATCAAGAATAATACGGATCTGGTTGATAAACTCAATAACTTACACATTAATCATGATTTTAAACTGGTCAGCTTTGATGTAACGTCACTCTTTACAAAGGTCCCAGTTGATGATTTACTAGAGTTCCTCATAGATTCCCTGGATAACATTTCACTGCCCGTCTCGAAAGACGACTTCATCGAACTCATCAAACTATGTATTAAGGATTGCAAATTCGAATTCAATGGGGAATATTATGCTAAAAAATTTGGTATGGCAATGGGTAATCCACTCTCACCTGTATTAAGCAACCTATATATGGAATTCTTTGAAAAGAAACTATTAAGTAATATTTTACCACCCTCAGCAGTCTGGTTTAGATATGTTGATGATGTATTATGTCTCTGGCCATGTAATGAGGACCTAAAAGCTTTCCTGCCACAACTTAACAACTTAGCCCCCTCGATCAAATTCACTGTGGAATTAGAGCAAGACTGTAAATTGCCATTCCTAGACTGTCTGATACACAGAATAGGTAACATTTTTAAGTTCAGTATTTATAGAAAACCAACTAATGTGTGTTCATACATTCATTATTATTCTGCCCACCATAATAAAGTCAAACAGTCAGTATTTTCAACAATGTTTTTACGTGCCTTGAGAATTTGCAGTCCGGAATTCATCGATGAGGAATACAAATATATATATAATATTGGCTCAAACCTTAAATACCCTAGATCTTTCATAGACAAATGCTTAAACATTACTAAGAAAACTTTTTATAGAACTGACCCCAAGCCCACCCATGACCATAAGAATATCTTAATATTACCATTTCACAAAAATTTCTCACACATTCCTGCACAGCTAAAAACCTGGAACGTCAATGTGGCATTTAAAAACTCATGCACTGTTAAACAAATGTTAATCAAGAACTCCCCCAACAACACAATTGGTTGCATTTATAAAGTTCCTTGCAAGGAATGTAATATGTTTTACTTAGGCCAGACAGGTAAAGATCTTGCAACTAGAATTAAACAACACAAATACAGTGTTAGGACAGGCCAGGAATCCAATGCTCTGTTTGTTCATTTGAGGGATAACAAGCATTGCATTGACTGGGATAATGCCTCCTCAATATTACCATGTAATTCAATTGATAGTAGGAACATCATAGAATCTAGTCTTATTAAACATACCGAAGCATTCAACATGAATTTGAGTAACGGCATGTACAAGCTGGACAATTTTGTAATTAAGAAGATTTGTGATCAGGTGAGAAGGCCGGGTCACTTGACCATCTGACCTGACCACCAACCGTTGTGTGCTATTTAAAGATTAGTAAGGTCATTACCTAATACCTGACCATTGTGGACCTGGTCTCACCCTCCTCTGTATATATACACCTTGATTTGTATTACTCTCTCTAGTCTGTACTCACCCCTGAAGATGTGAATTACACGAAAGCGCTTGGGAACTTCGTGTTTTCTTCTTTCCTTGTGGTTATCAGCATATACCTAGATCACGCGCACCTACAGTGATTTACTTGCATAAATGGATTCCACGCGCCACTTCTTCATCCTCTCTACAAGCTGTCCTGGACTGTCTCCTTTCATTACTGAATACTCCTCTTCGATGATCAAGGCCCATAAATTGAAAATACGTTTGAAATTTCTCCAGACATGCCTCAGTGAAAAAGTTATGCCCAGATCAATCCTACCACAACGTGTCCTGAAGATGTCTGACCGCCCCTTTGATGAGTTCCAAGAAATCATCCTTAAGAAACATTTTGAAATAAAGAAAATTGAAGTGGATGAAGCCTTCCGTATTGTAAGACAAAAAAAGCGCGCTTTTAATATGACCATACCGTGCTATTGGAAAAAGTTCATGTTAGACTACTGTTTTGATAACCTGAGACGTGAGCGTTCTGATCTTCAAGCCAAGATAGACCACAAATTGGCACTCCTTATTAGAAATAGTGATTGGACTAAAGATGCCAATAACAACTGTGTAGTGAATCTCTCCTCGAAACAACTAGACAATGATACCTTGTGTGCCCTCGGCTATGGTTTAAGTTTTGATGGTTCTAACAAGGGAGTCGACAGTGTTGACATAGCCAGAGCATTTTGCAATTTGGAGAAATTCAGTAATTTGACAAGTGAAGAAGTGAACATGTGTAAAGGTGTTGTGTATGCATCTATGTCCAAGCCTTGTGTTCCAAACTGTCCAGAAAGATTCACCAAAGCAATCCAAGCCCTTAAGAAAAATAAGGATCTACATGTCACTAAAGCAGATAAAGCCAACACAGTAGTGATTTTAAACAAAGATGACTATATCTCTAAAATGAATGACCTCTTATGCGATACTACAACATATTCTAAACTCATAAATAATCCTCTCAACACTGTCAACACCCAGTTCAACAAAAAACTGAAGTCCCTATTGAGAGGCAAAGCTACGCTCATTAAACATCTTACTTCAACGTCCCCTCCACTGCCATACATGTACGGTGTAATCAAGACCCACAAGCCCAATAACCCAGCAAGACCCATCATTAGCTCAGTTGGGTCAATCTCTTATAAACTATCTAAATGGTTAGTTTCTTTACTAAATCCCCTAGTTGGCAACATTTCTAACTCCAATATCAAGAATAATATGGATCTGGTTGATAAACTCAATAACTTACACATTAATCATGATTTTAAACTGGTCAGCTTTGATGTAACGTCACTCTTTACAAAGGTCCCAGTTGATGATTTACTAGAGTTCCTCATAGATTCCCTGGATAACATTTCACTGCCCGTCTCGAAAGACGACTTCATCGAACTCATCAAACTATGTATTAAGGATTGCAAATTCGAATTCAATGGGGAATATTATGCTCAAAAATTTGGTATGGCAATGGGTAATCCACTCTCACCTGTATTAAGCAACCTATATATGGAATTCTTTGAAAAGAAACTATTAAGTAATATTTTACCACCCTCAGCAGTCTGGTTTAGATATGTTGATGATGTATTATGTCTGGCCATGTAAAGAGGACCTAAAAGCTTTCCTGCCACAGCTTAACAACTTAGCCCCCTCGATCAAATTCACTGTGGAATTAGAGCAAGACTGTAAATTGCCATTCCTAGACTGTCTGATACACAGAATAGGTAACACTTTTAAGTTCAGTATTTATAGAAAACCAACTAATGTGTGTTCATACATTCTTTATTATTCTGCCCACCATAATAAAGTCAAACAGTCAGTATTTTCAACAATGTTTTTACGTGCCTTGAGAATTTGCAGTCCGGAATTCATCGATGAGGAATACAAATATATATATAATATTGGCTCAAACCTTAAATACCCTAGATCTTTCATAGACAAATGCTTAAACATTACTAAGAAAACTTTTTATAGAACTGACCCCAAGCCCACCCATGACCATAAGAATATCTTAATATTACCATTTCACAAAAATTTCTCACACATTCCTGCACAGCTAAAAACCTGGAACGTCAATGTGGCATTTAAAAACTCATGCACTGTTAAACAAATGTTAATCAAGAACTCCCCAACAACACAATTGGTTGCATTTATAAAGTTCCTTGCAAGGAATGTAATATGTTTTACTTAGGCCAGACAGGTAAAGATCTTGCAACTAGAATTAAACAACACAAATACAGTGTTAGGACAGGCCAGGAATCCAATGCTCTGTTTGTTCATTTGAGGGATAACAAGCATTGCATTGACTGGGATAATGCCTCCTCAATATTACCATGTAATTCAATTGATAGTAGGAACATCATAGAATCTAGTCTTATTAAACATACCGAAGCATTCAACATGAATTTGAGTAACGGCATGTACAAGCTGGACAATTTTGTAATTAAGAAGATTTGTGATCAGGTGAGAAGGCCGGGTCACTTGACCATCTGACCTGACCACCAACCGTTGTGTGCTATTTAAAGATTAGTAGGGTCATTACCTAATACCTGACCATTGTGGACCTGGTCTCACCCTCCTCTGTATATATACACCTTGATTTGTATTTCTCTCTCTAGTCTGTACTCACCCCTGAAGATGTGAATTACACGAAAGCGCTTGGGAACTTCGTGTTTTCTTCTTTCCTTGTGGTTATCAGCATATATATACATATATACATATATACATACATACTGTAATGATTGATTGTCAGACCAAAGCTTACAGCCCAGAATTATGTCACATGTAACAGCAAGTACACGACAGACCTCGTGGCACCACCACATCCCGGGTTGACACACCTCAGGTCGACCCTAGGGACTTGACCTCGTCCGCTAATGACTTGAGTTAGCCGGGTGACCTACAACCGCACCTAACCAAGACACCTGGGCAGGACGACACCTGCACACAGCCGTCCAGACCTGACACTAGGGAACCAGAATTCTCACCACCACTCGATCAGCTCTACCCGGCGTCATGACCTTAGTAATTCAAGGACCCGCTAATTAGCCAGCACTCCTGTTTACCCAACAACCCGGTCAAGACACACCCAGTTCAGTAGGAGAGGTCACCCCCCGGCTCGACCAATATATAGGGGCTGGAGCTCCTCTCACACACGAAGTGTCTTGAACCAAGAAGGGCCAGCTACCACGTCCTCAGTCCCGCTCGAGAGAAGCCCGCCACTAAGTGCAACGAAGTCTCAGCCAGGTCCATCGACAGAGTGGTGTCAACTCCACGTGTAACAGTAAGTGCTGGCTGTGTAGACTGTAGAAGTGCAGTGATCCCGAACCTCCCCAACGATCGACTTAGTGAAATGCCCATTCTAATTGTGAGGTTAGGTTATACGAGAATACCATAGTCTATCATAAATTGTGTACGAACCCCCCCCCATTAATCCCCCCTATTGAACTAGTAAAATAAAGCTGTAACACGCATTGGTGTTTTATATACTACACTTGTACTGTGCCTGTGTTAATATACAGTGTTGACATCACACCCTCGAGACACGCTACCATTTCCTCTCGCTATAATACTCTACTACTATAAACTCCTAACTTACCTCTTCATGTGAGATTTTGTCTCATTACAATGGTGGCAGCGCACTTAACGTAATACTCACGCTTCTTCCCCTTAGTGTTCAGTACAGTGATAGTTAGAACCTTTTAAAGTAAACTCGTAACTATCTTGACGAAGCAGGCAGTACAAGGGTGGTAGCATTTGTAAGATAATTCCTGTCCCTCAGTGTGGTACAAGTGGTGACAGTATCCACTCCCCCCTCCCTAGTTCACATATTGTTGGGTAACGGGGAACAATGGTCGAGAACTCAACCAGGGCAAGTGTCAGTAAAACCCCCTCCTCGTCCCACCCACAGACGTCATCGTCAACATTGACAATTTCGACTTCCACGATCAGTACTTCCCAGCCCTCCTCGCAAGCTAATATGACTTCTGTTAACATTACACCAACGACTTCCGTTTTATTCCCGTTCCCTGAACAATCCACTAGTACCTACTCTCCCCCCCTACCCCTTAACCACCCTGCACCCTCTCTCGCCGCTCCCCCCCCCACGCTCACGTACACCTTAGCACCTCCCAACTCCTACAGCATGCCAGACCCCTTCCTGACGTCTGTCTCAGCGAGTAGTGCGGCACAAGTAATCAGTCAGATACCCATGTTTGAGGGCGATGGCCGTGACCCTGCGACATCAGCCGATAGGCTGGAACAGTGGTTAGGAGACATTGAAAGTGCGTTCCCGGAATCCCTTCAGGAATACGAGGAATGCCGCCTTAGGACGGCACGTATGCGATTGGGCGGTGACGCGAAAGGTGTGCTAGGATTTAATCCGACAGTAAAGAATGCTACCACGTGGGACACGTTCGCGAACGGATTACGGGAAATTTACAGCCAGGGTGACTCATTACAAGATCACACGACACGTTTAGCTAATATCAAGCTAGAGGAGTGTTCATCACTAAATGTTTACCTATCATGCATAGGGAGTGCTGTGAAGATGGCGAGAGTGAATCACCCACAATTCTTCCCACCTGAGCTAGTACTCTCTTACTTTCTGTCGGGCTTACCCGGCGAGATGCGTACGTACATGGAGGCGAGCGGGATAACTACGATAGAGAACCCAATTAAAGCAGCGCAGATGTATATACAGCTCAGGAAACCCATCCCCCCCTCCCGTTTTGTGTCGACAATTCACGCCGCCCCTCCCACCCTTACACGTAACACCCCTTCTGTCTGGGAGGATGAATTCTTGAGACTGATGGTGGAGAATCTCAGCCGGGACGAAAGGAACAGTCATCGTTCCACGAGGAAGGGCGGGAGCAATCAGGGTTAGATACAGTAGGTATAAACACGTTGGGTAATGCGCCACGGGGCGGCCGGCCGTCCGGGGCAGGGACCCGCGGGGCGCGGGCTGGGATTGACCCCCGCCCCCGTGCAGTCACAAGTGCGCGCCCGGGCCCGCCCATGCGGGATAGCTGGTATAGAGCTCCGAAGCCTTTTCGCTGCTCCTCCTGTGGGGCATGGTCCCACGCGGTGCACGGATGTCCCTTTCAATGTGAGGGAAACCAGTGCGATGGGTGTGGCGACCAGGGACATACCCGCAGAGAGTGTCCATACACCGGAATGCGTTGTTACGCATGTGCCGAGTGGGGACACATTCGCAGGTTATGTCCCTACTACTAAAGACAAGGGCGAGGCGTTGATGGTGACTAGGGAAGACAGGCCAATTATTAAGTTGAAAATGGGAGGGAAACGGGTTGAAGCTTTCATTGACACAGGCTCCTCGGTGTCCTTGGTGAAACAGAACGTGGCCTCCAAGATGAGCCTAGGGGGAAAGCATAAAGTTCCTGAGTTACGTGGCGTCACGGGGAACCGCCTCTCAACATTGGATTCCAGAGATATAACTGTAGACTTAGGAGATAAGATAGTTGTTCACGCGCTGGTTGTGGTAAGCGGTGATCTTTTCCCAGGGGATGTTCTTATTGGGTCAGATTTCTTGTGTAGGTTTAAGTATGGAATCCAGTTTGATGGGAGCCGGTATACCGTGACACTAGATGGTAGAGATTATGCAGGTACTCCTATTAGGAATAGGTCTGGTCTGCCCGTCCACCTCATTAAGCCTAAACGCCCCCAGCCCCCCGCACCCCAAGCCCCCCAGCTACACCCGACGCGCGCCACTGTCATCCCTCCCCACTCTAGTGTTGTTCTGCCCGTTCTATGGTCAAGGTCGTTCGACAGTTCCACGGAGGATCAGGAGTGTGTATTTGTTGAAACCCCTCATAAAATGTCCCCATACGTGCAGTCGGGGCTCATTAACACTCAGCAGCCTAGCGTCCCAGTCATAAACCCCACCCCCAGGGAATTTAAACTTACTCCTGGTCATTCAGTGGGAACAGTCTGTGCGGTCGATAAAGTAGAGGATCTGGAGCATTTTGATTCTACGAGGTATAACATTAGGAGTGACACAGAATTCGTAGAGTCACAGCAAATGTTCGCCACTGCAATAGAATCCCTTGACATAGATCACCTACCCACCCTTATTAGAGGACGTCTACGCGCTATAATAAAGCAGCATGAAGATCTGTTTGCAACCTCAGATCAGGACCTCGGCCTGATGTCAGCTTCACACAAAATTAATACCGGCTCCGCTCCCCCCACCAGAGTACGGCAGTGGAGGCTTCCTGAGGCGGCTAAAACTCAAATTAGGGACTTATGTCGCCAGATGGAGGAATGTGGTGTCATCTCCCCTTGCACTAGCCCCTATTGCTCCCCGGTAGTATTAGTCAGAAAAAAGGACGGGTCAACAAGATTCTGTGTAGACTATAGGGAACTTAATAAGGACACCATTGCTGATAGCTATCCCTTGCCCAGAATTGATGAGACACTGGACCAATTGAACGGAGCTTCTATATTCACAGTTCTAGACTGTAAGGATGCGTACTGGAGTATACCAGTTGACCCGGCTGACCGCCCCAAAACTGCTTTCGCGGACGGCAGCCGTCTATTTTGTTTCAACAGGTTACCTTTCGGGTTAAAGGGAGCACCGGCCACGTTCATGAGGGCTGTGAACCACAGTCTCACACCCGTGCTTGGGCGGAACGCTATGGCTTACCTGGACGATGTTATCGTCTATAGTAATAACATGGATTCGCACATGCGGGATGTAGATGATTTTCTCTCGGTCATGAAAGCAGCCGGACTGAAAGTGTCCCTTAGGAAATGCGCGTTCGCGCGCCAGGAAGTAAAATTCCTGGGATTCATCGTAGGTCATGGCGGCGTTAGGCACGACTCGGTGAAAGTGAAAACGATAGCAGAGATGCCACCTCCCACCACAGCCAGGGGTGTGAAACAGTTCCTCGGCACCGCCAATTTTTTCAGACGTCACATCCCTCACTTTTCAGAGGCAGCCCTCCCCCTTACGAAACTTACAAAGAAGTCGGCTCAGTTTCGGTGGTCGGGGGAGGCAGATAAAGCTTTTAACCATCTTAAGGACTTACTGAAGTCGGCAACAATGTTAGCACTGCCGGACTTCACGCAGCCGTTTTACGTGCACACTGACGCTTCCGACGAAGCACTGGGAGCCTGTCTCATGCAAGGTGGTGAAGATAACCCCATCCCTATTGCTTATTTTTCCCAGAAATTGAGCGGAGCTGCCCTCCGCTACTCCACAACTGAGAAAGAAGCCTTGGCTATTGTCAAGGCCGTAACTTCCTTTGATGCTTACCTATTTGGTAGACACTTTTATGTAATCACTGATCACCGTCCTTTAATATATATCTTCCAAGGTAAAACTCCTAATTCACGGGTAGCACGCTGGGCAGTCTTTCTAAATGCATATAACTTCTCCATTTTGCATAAGCCAGGCAAGAACCACGTAGTACCAGACGCACTGAGCCGTAATGTATTACCTATAAATAATGTCGGGAATCCTAGCAGCATGACTCAGCCCATTTTAGGGGACCTATCACCTAACGAGGTGCGCCAACACCAACTCGAAGACCCACAGTGGGGTCCTGTCATTGAGTTCCTTGAGGGGGGTCCGCTCCCCAAGGTCAACAAAGCCTCACTTTGTGATTTCAGTCTTTTAAGCGGAGTCCTGTATCTTGTTACTATGAAACAGGATGATGAACAACCCACAGAACTCGTAGTCATCCCCGCATCCTTGGAAAACTCGGCCCTAGAAGTAGCTCACTCTTCCCAATTCGCAGCCCACCCGGGTGAATGTCGCACATATGCACGTGCACGCTCTATGTTTTTCATGCCCAATCTAGCGCGGAAAGTTGGGGCATTTGTCAAAGGATGTCTGCCATGTCAGTTAAGGAAGGGTACCCCAAAAAGACAGGGAGAGCTGCAGGAGTTCCCACCAGCCTCTCAGCCCTTGGAACGGGTATCGATCGACCTACTGACATGTCAATACGTTCACACCGGGGAAACAGATACGTTGTTTCCATCGTCGATCACTATTCACGTTTTGCGACCTATATACCCATCCCCGATAAACGCGCAGAGACAGTTTGTGAAGCCCTGTTACAATACGTTGGTACTCATGGATGTCCCCGGGTCATTGTAAGTGATCAAGGGACAGAGTTTACCTCGGGCATCTTTCAGAAGGCGTGCGACTTGCTGCGGGCTAAGTCAAATCTAACCACTAGTTACCACCCACAGGCTAATGCCATGGTTGAGCGTTCCCACCGCACGTTGAAAGATCACTTGTCGTTTTTGGTTAATAATCAGTACGGCGGTTGGGACGATCAGCTACCCCTTGCACAACTGGCCATGAACACCGCAATTAATACCACCCTGCATAACACTCCTTACTTCCTTCACTTTGGTAGGGATCCAAACCTTCCTGCTGGTGTAATCAACCCCCCACCCCTATCCTATGGCGAGGACTACCCTTCTGTCTTGCAAAAAGGTTACAAACGGTCTTTACTCGGGTGCAGGAACTAAACAGGAAAGGTCACTTACACAACGCCACCTACCATAACCTCAGGGTCACCCCTTCCAATATTACCGTAGGTACCCTGGTCTTCCTAACTAACGAATCATCCTCCCCCGACACCCCCTCTAAGTTGCAACAGAGATGGAAGGGCCCATATAGAGTAACCGCCCAACCCAGCAAAGTAAACTTCACTATTTCCCCGCTTTGCCAGGGGGGACGTAAGGAAACTGTGCATGTGAATAGATTGAAGCTGGCAACTGTCGACGATGACGTCTTGAACAAATCAGGCCTCACCAACCAGCCCCCTCTAGGAGTAACATTCCCTCCACCAGCAGCTGACCACCCCCCTCAGAACAATCAGGTGCCTCACACCCCAAGTAATAATCAGAGAACTCCCCAAGCTACTGCCCCACTTGTACCAGTAATACCTGATCAGATTAGGGCTCATAGATATAATACCAGGTCACAGAACATAGATTAAAGTAACGAGTCTAGGGGCACTTCTAATTGTTGATTATCCACCCCGGGATCTTGTCTTTCTACTAAGCTACAGAGTCATCACTGCCCTTGCTCTTCACGGGCCTGGGCGAGGTCTCCCTGACTCCACACAAAAGTCGGAGACGACACCACCACAGCTGCAGCCGACCCCCTACCAGATGAGCCGAGACCAACGCATCCTGACTCATAATGGATGCCCGACACGAGCGGGACACGCAGCGGGCAACCCCGCGGCGAATGGGTGACACCTTCACGTCGACACTGCAAGCCCCAAGCTCCAGAAACGGGCTTGCATAATGCTGGCCCTCGATCTGGTTGAAGACACTGGGCTGTCTCTCGTCGCTCGCCTGCTGAACGACGAGACACGCACCGAGGCTACGGTCTCACAGCCCACAATACTGACAGACAACATCTATGGGTACCATCAGCCTGAGCAAGCTACGCCATGCAGGACCAGCGCAGCACCTAGCTCCAGGCAGGGAATCAGGTCGTCCCCTTGGAACCCAGGAGAAAATCCCGAAACCCCGACCTGCAAATTCAGCAGCAGCAAGCAACAGGCAACAAACAACTCGAGGTCTCAGTGGCGATGCAGACGACAGCTCCCTACGTTTCAGGACCTGTCAACTGGTCCCACGCACTTCCACTCCGGGAATGGAACCACCAGGTACCAGACAAGTAATGGCTGACCTCAGCCCACCCGGGATCTGCCTCGCCGGTGTTTACCACACCATCGGGGACGAAACAGAAGTGACCTGACTACAAGTAGAGGAAGAAAACAAGCAAACCCTGGGGGGCCCACCCAGGGAGGGATTCACCACTGTGAGGGTGTGGGACAGGACGGTCAGGGGCCTCGCCGACACTCACGTACGGAGGGCGAACTCTTGTCCGTGGACCCTGCCCTACACGCCATCCAAAGCGATGACACCCCAAGCAGTGGACCGGCTTTGATCCCGGCCGGGAAGGGCGGAAACTCAGATGGGACTAGAAAAATCCATTTGGAATGTGTCAGGAACTGCCGCTCTACACAGAAGTTCAAGTGGAGGAAGTGAGGCACGCGACACACCGCGGCAGACCGCCGGACGGGACAGGAAACGCCAACCACTGTATCTACTGCGTCGTCCACCCTGATGCCGGGCACCGATTGGTGGAGGTGGTGACGGACCACCCGGGATCTCGACGAATGCTGACGAGTTTTTGTTTTTGCCATTGTATCTTGTTAATAATTTCTGCTGCCTTTTTAGTATGTACAAATATTTCTTTTTGTTCACAAGTTGTATTTTGCCCCAACCTTCCCCCCCCCCTTTTTTTTAAGCGGCCATGTATCTTATTATTATATATGTTGTATGTGCTGCCCTGCGCAAGAGTTTAACAGTTGAAGCAACAAGTATGTAAATCTATTCCAGGCTTGAAGATACTAACACTAGGGAACCTAAGCAGAAATAAGCCAGGGCAAGCAACACCATTGCATAACCTTTCAAACCTCCGACTGTGTACCCTCATTTAACTTCCTAAAGTGACGCTCTCCGACAAGCACCTGCCTAGGCGCTCCCTTTCCCCTTCATGTCTACATCCATCTTTCCTTTTTCGTATATTTAGCTAGTCGCTTAAATTTTTAAATATTATCAGACTATGGTAGGATGTGAGGTGTATACTTTGCATCTCAGTAGCTATTTTCGCAGGATGTGCACTCGCTTTGTCATCCACTGTAAACATCCACTGTCTGGCATAGAAGTTTTGATCTTGGCGGGAGGTATAGTGAGCTTTGTCAGATCAAACTAGCGCCAGTAGAAAAACATACACCTATGAGATTGTTGTTTGTAAATGTGAGACTATGTTATCGCCCCAGGGATTATCTCTGATACCACACGTGATGTTGATGTCTATATGTGACATCAGTCTCTGTGATGAAGCTTTGGTCTTGGCAGGAGGTGTAATGATTGATTGTCAGACCAAAGCTTACAGCCTAGAATTATGTCACATGTAACAGCAAGTACACGACAGACCTCGTGGCACCACCACATCCCGGGTTGACACACCTCAGGTCGACCCTAGGGACTTGACCTCGTCCGCTAATGACTTGAGTTAGCCGGGTGACCTACAACCGCACCTAACCAAGACACCTGGGCAGGACAACACCTGCACACAGCCGTCCAGACCTGGCACTAGGGAACCAGAATTCTCACCACCACTCGATCAGCTCTACCCGGCGTCATGACCTTAGTAATTCAAGGACCCGCTAATTAGCCAGCACTCCTGTTGACCCAACAACCCGGTCAAGACACACCCAGTTCAGTAGGAGAGGTCACCCCCCGGCTCGACCAATATATAGGGGCTGGAGCTCCTCTCACACACGAAGTGTCTTGAACCAAGAAGGGCCAGCTACCACGTCCCCAGTCCCGCTCGAGAGAAGCCCGCCACTAAGTGTAACGAAGTCTCAGCCGGGTCCATCGACAGAGTGCTGTCAACTCCACGTGTAACAGTAAGTGCTGGCTGTGTAGACTGTAGAAGTGCAGTGATCCCGAACCTCCCCAACGATCGACTTAGTGAAGTGCCCATTCTAATTGTGAGGTTAGGTTATACGAGAATACCATAGTCTATCATAAATTGTGTACGAACCCCCCCATTAAACTAGTAAAATAAAGCTGTAACACGCATTGGTGTTTTATATACTACACTTGTACTGTGCCTGTGCTAATATACAGTGTTGACATCACACCCTTGAGACACGCTACCATTTCCTCTCGCTATAATACTCTACTACTATAACTCCTAACTTACCTCTTCATGTGAGATTTTGTCTCATTACAATATATATATATATATATATATATATATATATATATATATATATATATATATATATATATATATATATATATATATATATATATATATATATATATATATATATATATATATACACACACAGTAGTATCCCGCTTAACGCGGTCAATAAAACCCACAGGGTACCGTGTTAAGTGAAAACCTTGCTAAGTGAACAACAGAACATATGGGATTAATTCCAATAGAAACTGGCCCGATCCGCAAACTCCACTTTTTCCGACACAATACCTATGTTCTAGTAAAAATAACATCTTAATTTTATGATGGTACATGCACACAATTAACATTTAAGAGAAATAGAGAAATACAGTCGTCAAGTTAATGTCCATTCAAATAATGGACTCGACTCCCTCCCCCTCTTCTCACACTACACTGCTGGCTCTTCCCTCTGAGAAATTTTTGGGGGAAAACCACTAAATTTTAATAAATAATACCTCAAACTAAAGTTAGGATAATACAATTGACATTGCTGGATTCCTTGTAAGACCAGGAATATTTTGAATATAAATGTCATATATTTTGCACAAAAGATAACATTTACTCAGAGTAAACATTATATCTAAAATTTGTATGTCTAATGCAAATTCTATGATGTTTATATTCAAAATGATCACCAAATTGAAAGAATTCCAGCAATGTAAATTATATTCAGGCCGGGTAATTTGTATGAATTTTATGAGCTAAAACAAATATCTTCAGTTAATAAAATAAAATATTCTTCACAAGGTAACAGATGGTCGGTCGGTCGGTCGGTCGGTCGGTCGGTCCCTCCCTCCCCCCACCCCTACCAGATGTGTGGGAAAACCAGAATATTTACCTTTTTAGTAATAAATAATACCTCAAACTAAAGTTAGGATAATATAATTGACATTGCTAGATTCCTTGTAAGCCCAGGAATATTTTGAATACAAATGTCATATATTTTGCACAAAAATAACATATTTACTCAAGAGTAAACATTATATCTAAAATTTGTATGTCTAATGCAAAATCTATGATGTTTATATTCAAAATGATCATCATATTGTAAGAATTCCAGCAATGTAAATTATATTCTGGCCGGGTAATTTGTATGAATTTTATGAGCTAAAACAGGCAGTCAGGCAGGATGGTGGGTGGGGGCGAATCTAAAAATAGCTCTCGAGCCGGACACTCACCGCGTATATGTGGAAAAAACCCGCATTAAGTGAAAGTTCGGCTCTGGCGAGGCACCGCGTATACGGTAAAATGCGCTAAGCGAAACCGCGTTAAGCGGGGTAATACTGTATACATATGTTAATCCGCTTACTATTGCTCAAGGTTTAATCAACCTGGAAAAGAATAAGTCGTCAGATGTTACAAATGAAGATATTTCCATAGCTAAAGGCTGTATACATAGTGTTTTACATAGGAAATTTGTTTCAAACATTCCAAAAAGATTTGAAACAGCCTTGATAAACTTGAAAAGAAATAAGAATATCCATATTACCAAGGCTGATAAGTCTAATGCTATTGTTATTTTGGATAAAAGTGACTACAATGATAAGATGAATTCGTTACTTAGTGATGAAAGCACGTATTGTGAGCTTACGAAAGATCCCCTGGAAAATATTAATACAGTTGTACCCCACTTAACGCGGTCAATAGAACCCAGAGGGTCCCGCGCTAAGTGAAATCCGCGTTAAGTGAACAACAGAACATATGGGATTAATTCCAATAGAACCCAGCCCGACCCCCAAACTCCACTTTTTGACGACAAATAACTATGTTGTAGTAAAAATTCTATCTTAACTTTATGGTGGCATGAAAAACAAGTAATATAGAAGAGGTTAGGTTAGGAAAGATAAAGGTTAACATAGGAAAAATAAAGAATAGGTTAAAAAACGAAAATTTTTGCGGAACACTTACGGTAGTAGAAGAGATGGGTCGGCATACGGGGATGGAGGCTGGTTCCGAGGCAGAGGGCAGATTACTGCCCCTCAGGTGAATCACCATTACTAGGTGAATCACCATTACTAGGTGAATCAATATCACTGTCACTTACAGTTGTCATGGCTTCCCTGACAAATCCCTCAAAATCAACTTCACTCTCACTATCACTGGCTTGGACTGGCTGTGGTGGGTTGCGGGCGAAGAACTCGGTTATGCTTTTCTGACGGCTGGTGTTGATGTTGTCGTGATACACCTTGATGTACGGCTCCATAGCCTGCACCAGTCGGGTATGGAAGACGTCATGGCGTTCATCGTCATTGTCGCGGGAAACGATGGACTTAATTTTTTCTGTAAACTCTATGAGACACTTAATATCACTATGACTTAAACTAGGTTCTTCGGAGAATGACGCACCTTCTTCCTCCTCTTCACTGGCGGGTTCTTCTTCCAACATCTCGTCGGCAGTCACTTCAGGATCTCTGATCACCTCCATGATGTCTTCGTTGGTGGTCTCGGAGAAGCCTTCAGCTGTAATATTGAGCGCAGCTTCTCTGGCAAGGTCCACTGCTACTGCAACAGTCTGAACCTGACCAGTCACAGGTTCACTCCTCCTCTCACCTGGTATGCCATGCAACACATGTCTCCATGCGTGACGAATCGTAGCAATAGTCAGCAGATCCCATGCCTCCACCAAGAAGTCTACAGCTTGTTTAACGTTAAACTTCTTCCAAAATTGTTTGACGAGAAGTTCTTGAGTCGCCGCCTCTTGTTCCTTGTCCTCGTCGCTTTTACTCTCGCTGTTGGTGTCACCCAGCTTACGCAACTCATCCTTGGTGTTGGTAGAGTCGTTCAGGAGCTTGAACTTCTTCGCAGAGTACGCAGCTTTCACATTGCAGATCAATTCCTGGTACATAGGCTGGATTAATGACGTAGTGTTGGGAGGAAGGAAGACCACTTTTACGTTGGGGTGACGATCCATAAGTAGGGGCGAGTGTCCTGGTGCGTTGTCAAGGAGCAACAAAATATTGAATGAAACATTCTGTTGCTCGCAGAATTTCTGCACGTCAGGAACAAAACAGTTGTCAAACCAGAAGAGGGACAGAGAAGAGGACATCCACGCCTTACGTGCGGTTAGCCAGTGGACATTAAGCTTGTTCATGTCCATATTCTTGTAGGCGTGCGGCTTGCGGGCTTTGTGAATCACCGATAACTTTGGTTTACAGGTACCGGAGGCATTGGTGGTAAACAGGACGGTGATGCGTTCCTTCTGCATCTTCCGGCCCCTTACCTTGCTCGCAGACTGGACAACGAAGGTCTTGGAAGGTAACTTTTTCCAGAAAAGACCAGATTCGTCCATGTTAAACACCTGGTCGTCACTGTACTGTCCTTCCTCCATAATCTCACGTAAAAACGGAGGAAAATCTCTAGCCGCCGCACGGTCAGCACTCGCTGCCTCACCACCAATGTTGATGTTGCTGACCTTGTTCCTCTTCTTAAACCTATGCAGTCAACCAGAGGAAGCATTGAAGGGTTTGGGCTCTGCAATTCCCAGTTTACGTGTCACTGCTGCGTATAGCTTACGTGCGTACTCCTGCACTGAGCGCGTGTCCACCGCCATGTTGCGTCGCGCCTGACGCACCAAATAACTCACCAGCAAAGTTTCCACTTTTGCCAGCACCCTGTTCTGGCAATACCTGATAGATGAAGCACCTGCAGACTGTGATTTTCATGTGGTCTTTGATCTTGGCTGCATCCTTCTTGATTGTACGAATCGTAGATTCGTTGACGCCATGCTGGCGCGCGAGATCAACTTGGCGTCTTCCTTTCTCCAAATCTTGAACAATTTGGTACTTCACCTCGTAGCTTAATGAACGTCGTGTCTTCTTTGGTTTAGTGCCGCTGGGTCCAGGTGAGGAAAGGTCTCTCTCTGGGGGCGGTGGTGGTCCGGCGGAAGCCATTTTACGGAACAATGGATGCGCGTTAACCCGGGGTGGCCTTGAGGGATGAAACTGCCGCGGCTAGGTCAAGCGTCGTCTCTCCTCCCTCCCTGGGGTAGTCACGTCATAATACTTTAAGCCAATTACAGCTAGCAGCAGAGGGGGGTAGGGCTGCATGGCCAATCACAGTCCTAGACGTCATATGACGTCAGTGATAACGCAACAAAGACACACACTGCGCAACCTTACCCACGCGGAGGGAGGAGGAGGGAGAGGCAGGCAGGCAGGCAGGCGGGCGGGTGGGTGGGTGGCGCGTGGGCAAAATCTAAAAATAGCATCCGAGCCGGACACTCACCGCGTATATGTGGAAAAAACCCTCGTTAAGTGAAAGTTCAGCTTTGGCAAGGCACCGCGTATATGCGAAAACGCGTTAAGTGAAACCGCGTTAGGCGGGGTAAAACTGTAAGTTATCTAATTCCAAAATGAAGATGTTATTGAAAAAGAACCCCGATCTCATCAAACAGCTCTCTCAAATCAATCCCACTTTACCTTACATGTATGGATTGATCAAAACACACAAGCTTAACAATCCATTACGCCCTATCGTGAGTTCTGTGGGTTCTGTTACTTACAAATTATCCAAGTGGCTGGTAAAGATGCTATCCCCTCTTACAGGCCATATATCTAATTCACATATACACAATAGCAGTGATTTAATTGATAAAATCAAGAAACACAATGAACCTTGCGAATTAATAAGTTTTGATGTAAATTCACTGTTCACTAGAGTACCTGTGAAAGACTTACTTTCATTTCTTAAAGATAAATTACAACTGTTAGATTTAACTATTGAACATGATACTTTCCTGAAATTGATAGAGTTATGCGTAACTGACAATGTGTTTAGTGCAAATGGGAAGTTCTACAAGCAAATATTTGGCATGAGCATGGGTAATTGTCTTTCTGCTCCTCTAGCCTGTATTTATATGGAGTTTTTTGAGTCTAGATTACTACCCAATATTGTGGACTTTATTCCTCCATGGTATAGATATGTAGATGATGTTCTTTGTCTTTGGCCTAGAAACAGTGACCCATTGGAATTTTTAGACAAGCTTAATGATGTTGTCCCAAGTATCACATTCAAAATTGAAAGAGAAATAAATGGATCCCTTCCATTCCTTGATATGCTTATCATGAGAAATGGCCAAAACTATAAATTTAAGGTATATAGAAAGCCCACACAGGTAGACAGTTTCATTCACTTTTTATCGAATCACCTTGAGTCTACCACAATGTCAGTTTTTTCTGCTATGTTCTTATGATGTCTGCGTATTTGTGACTCTGAATTTATTGACAATGAATTGAAACACATTCGTTCCATTGCACAGAAACTCGGGTACCCTTCTGTGTTTGTTGATCGTTGTTTTAAAAGGGCTAAAAAATCATTTCATTCCTCTCAAACCAGACAAGTTCCTACACTTAAGAATATTTTGACTCTGCCCTATCGTAATGAATTTGTCCCGTTAGTTCGGTCCCTCAAGCTTCTAAATACTAATGTTGTTTTCAAGTATGACTCAACCATTACCAATATGTTAATAAGGAATAGTCTAAGTTTGAATGTAAAAGGAAGTGTTTATTGTATTCCATGTAGCAAATGTAATTGTAATTATGTAGGACACAGGAAAAACACTGCAGCTCAGAATTAAACAACGTAAGTATAATATCAGAACAGCATCTGAAAGCAGTGCCTTGTTCGTTCATGTTAGGAAAAATAATCACCCCATTGCTTGGAAAAAAGCTTAGAATTATTTAAATCATCTTGTGTCACAGAAAGACTTCTGGCCCAAGGTTAAAAATGCTTTGAAAACCTTTGATCTAGATGTATGATAGTTATTTTGTGGGTCCCTTATTTTTGACCTGACCTGGCTAGTCACGTCACCCCCCTTCTCTTAAGCTCCTCTACGTGTGTGTTGGTGTGGGGATTAGTGGATGACATCATTATGACCTGACCTCATGTTTTTAAGGTCACCCTGTATATTTAAGTCTCTCTGTCCATGTAATCCAGTTGCCTCTGAAGATGTCTTGAATAAAGACGAAAGCTAAGGTACTCTGTTGTTTCCATTTTCCCGTGTGATTTTATCAAGATTTATCTTATCCACGTTTTCATTGTGGATTTACTTGAAATATGGAACTTACACGTCTCTCTTACGCTGTGTCCTTAATCTGTCAACAACATCCTCATCTTCGCCCCATCTACCGTAACTACAAGAAGAGTTTGCTGAAGGCTCAGTCTCAAAAACAAGTTGAAGTTTTTGAAAGATTGCAGAGATGATAAAATTGTTCCCAAGTCCTGTCTTCCAAGTAGACTAAGAAATCTGGACAATCAAGCATTCTCTGAGTTGGATAAGGTGTTGCTAGATTCCCTTATCAAGAGTTCAAGTGATAGTGTGAAATTAGCCTTCAAACACAGTGCTCAGTGTAAAATACTTATGCAAAACAGTGTTTGTGTTGATAAGTGGCACACCATTCGTGATTTTGTATATCAACTTAGTGAAACTGACAAAGCCCAAAAAGAAGGTTAAATGCCAAATTAAATGCTCTGTTTGACGAGAGTTACTGGACCATATTGAGTGATCCAAATTTGTTCATAAACTTATCATCTTATGATCTACAGACAAATGAGAAACTTGTTCTTGGTTTTGGTAGGAAGTTTTCTATCACTCAACGGTGTGTTAATCCGCTTACTATTGCTAAAGGTTTAATCAGCCTGGAAAAGAATAAGTCGTCAGATGTTACAAATGAAGATATTTCCATAGCTAAAGGCTGTATACATAGTGTTTTACATAGGAAATTTGTTTCAAACATTCCAAAAAGATTTGAAACAGCCTTGATAAACTTGAAAAGAAATAAGAATATCCATATTACCAAGGCTGATAAGTCTAATGCTATTGTTATTTTGGATAAAAGTGACTACAATGATAAGATGAATTCGTTACTTAGTGATGAAAGCACGTATTGTGAGCTTACGAAAGATCCCCTGGAAAATATTAATAAGTTATCTAATTCCAAAATGAAGATGTTATTGAAAAAGAACCCCGATCTCACTAAACAGCTCTCTCAAATCAATCCCACTTTACCTTACATGTATGGATTGATCAAAACACACAAGCTTAACAATCCATTACGCCCTATCGTGAGTTCTGTGGGTTCTGTTACTTACAAATTATCCAAGTGGCTGGTAAAGATGCTATCCCCTCTTACAGGCCATATATCTAATTCACATATACACAATAGCAGTGATTTAATTGATAAACTCAAGAAACACAATGAACCTTGCAAATTAATAAGTTTTGATGTTAATTCACTGTTCACTAGAGTACCTGTGAAAGACTTACTTTCATTTCTTAAAGATAAATTACAACTGTTAGATTTAACTATTGAACATGATACTTTCCTGAAATTGATAAGAGTTATGCGTAACGGACAATGTGTTTAGAGCAAATGAGAAGTTCTACAAGCAAATATTTGGCATGAGCATGGGTAATTGTCTTTCTGCTCCTCTAGCCTGTATTTATATGGAGTTTTTTGAGTCTAGTATCACATTCAAAATTGAAAGAAATAAATGTATCCCTTCCATTTCTTGATATGCTTATCATGAGAAATTGCCAAAACTATAAATTTAAGGTATATAGAAAGCCCACACATGTAGACAGTTTCATTCAATTTTTATCGAATCACCTTGAGTCTACCAAAATGTCAGTTTTTTCTGCTATGTTCGTAAGATGTCTGTGTATTTGTGACTGAATTTATTGACGATGAATTGAAACACATTCGTTCCATTGCACAGAAACTCGGGTACCCTTCTGTGTTTGTTGATCGTTGTTTTAAAAGGGCTAAAAAATCATTTCATTCCTCTCAATCCAGACAAGTTCATTGTGGATTTACATTATATATATATATATATATATATATATATACATTTTATATATATATATATATATATATATATATATATATATATATATATATATATATATATAATATGTTAATTCCCAGACCTCCGACTTGCACCATGTGGGATCTTGACGATCGCCGGGATCTCATTTAATTCTGCCTCAGATATAGATAAAAAAAATTATTATTTTTTTTTTAAATGACACACGCATTTTCTATACCGAAACGTTTCCAGTTAATGTAGTCTCCATGTATAATTAGAAAAT